>NW_025391548.1:4086-7587 GCF_016433145.1 Gracilinanus agilis | reverse complement strand
AGAAGGCAGCAGATGGCAGCAGAGGGTGCCTTGGTTTCTCTCCATCCTGAGGGTGCCAGGCTCCCATTTCCCTGGGATCAAATGGAATTATTAGCAAGAGGTCCCCAGAAGGACTTCTTCTAGGAAGAAGAAACCACGCCCTCGGGAAAACGAACACGAGTCTGTAACGACGAACGGAACAGCCTAGCACAGTGGAGAGGATGCCAGGCGGGGGATCAGGAAGAAGGAAGCTCAAAGCCAGGCTCAGACACTGCCCAGCAGTCAGGCAGGCAGATTCCTGGCCTCAGTTTCCTTATCTGTAAAATAGGGATAATCGTAGCACCCACCTCCTTAGCTTGCTGTGAAGATCAAACGAGATCACGGATTCGAAGCATTTCGCAAGCCTTATAAAGTGTCCCGATTATCCCTCGCCATTTGTGTCTGGGACCAGGAAGAGTCCTGTTGTCCTTTGCCTGGCGAGAGCCCACGTGGAGTCCTGAGTTCAGGTCTGGAGGCTACATTTTAGATGTTCTTCACCCCGGGGTGCAAGAGAGATCCGTGAACTCGGATTTCTAACGGAGATTTAACATTTCTTATAATTATTTTCAAACCTCCGGGCAGCCAGGCGGCTTAGAGCATAGAGGGCAAGGCTGCAAGAAAGAAAATGGATATAAAGGGATAAAATTATTAGGGCTTTTAAAGGATCTGTTGGTAGAAAAATGAAGCCACCCAGGGGCAGCTGGGTAGCTCAGTGGAGTGAGAGCCAGGCCTAGAGACGGGAGGTCCTGGGTTCAAATCTGGCCTCAGACACTTCCCAGCGGTGTGACCCTGGGCAAGTCACTTGACCCTCATTGCCCACCCTGACCACTCTTCCACCTGGGAGCCAATACACAGAAGTTAAGGGTTTAAAAAAAATGAAGCCACGTGCCACATTAAGAGTCGTTTTAAAATGCTCAGACCCTGTTACCTCTTCCTCCCATCCTGGCTCCACTCCAAATCACCAAAGAGAACAGCCAAATATAAAACAATAACATGACCACGTAAAGGTAGAGGCGAAGGAGAGATTAAAGGGGATTTGGGGAAAACTAAGGACTTATGGGGAATGAAGTCCAAGGTTCAAAATCTCCATTTATACAAGACCTAGAGATGGAACATCCTGGGTTCAAATATAGCCTCAGACACTTCCTAGCTGTGTGACCCTGGACAAGTCACTTAACCCATTGCCTAGCCCTCAACGCTCTTGGGCCTCGGAACCAACACACAGTCTTGATTCTAGGATGGAAGAGAATTTTTTGTTGTTGTTTTTACCTTAAACCCTCACCTTCTGTCTTAGAATCAGTACTATGTATTGGTTCCAAGGCAGAAGAGCATTGAGGTCAAGGCAATGGGCTTAAGTGACTTGTCCAGGGTCATACAGCTAAGAAGTATCTGAGATCACAGAGAAGAGTTTTTCAAAAGAAAACAAAAACCTCAGCCGGAGAAGGGCTCTGGGCCCGTCACACAGACCTGCACCGGTAGTGTTATCCTTGGGTCACCTGCCCCTGCTAGCCCAGGAACCACAGAGCCCAGCCGCCGGATGTTCCGGATCTGGGCACCGCCTGAGTCTAGCTGGCTGTGGGGAAGGAACCTTTCCTAGAACTGCTGACACGGGAAATGACGGAGCCCTGGTGTAGGTGCCACCCTAACCACGCCTCCCTGTTCTTGAGGATGCTTCGGTCCATCCAGTGACGGTCACTCGGCCTGGCACCGGGCCTGGCACCACAGGCTTCTGTCTCAGTAAAGTCCACGACGCTGTTTGCTCAACTCTTTTTTTTTTCTTTTCTTTTTTTTTTTTAACCCTTGTACTTCGGTGTATTGTCTCATAGGTGGAAGATTGGTAAGGGTGGTCAATGGGGGTCAAGTGACTTGCCCAGGGTCACACAGCTGGGAAGTGGCTGAGGCCGGGTTTGATTGCTCGACTCTTTTAACTAACCATAGCCAGGGCGGCTGTTGGCATCTTTTGGAAGCATCTGTTGGGTGGCTTTGAAGCCCGGCTGGCTGGCTCGTTCTTGTCCTGGGCTGTGCCTGCTGGGCTGGTGTTTGATGGGCCACAAACCAGGAACCCGGCAACCTCTGAGGACCACTCAAAGGGCCGTGCTGAGGCCCAGGGCCAGAAGCAAGTGGCCGAGGAGGACTCGGGAGAGAAGAGGAAGCCGACACTAGCACGGATGCCCCATTGGGGTCTGCTTCGTGGAAGGGCCCCCGGCGCTGCAGGAGCGGCCCGATGACCATCCCACGGATCCCTGCTCCAGTAGGATGAGAGCCACACGGGTCGGGCAAACAGGGACAGGCCTCAGAGGGAAGGGAACGAGCCAGAAGAGAAGACAATGGCACAGTCCTAGTTGGCTCAGGCAGGGCGGGAGTCCAGCGTGTCTTGTGTTAGAGAACCGGAACTTTGGCCAGTCGCTGCTCTTAGCAGAGACTCTGGAGAGAATATTCTCTGGGAAATGGGCAAAGAGTCTAGAGGGAAGGAGGATTAGTCAACGCAAAAGCTACCGGCTTCAGCAATTAAGAGCCTCGTGGATAGATCCCTGGAGAACAATCCCAGCTGAGTGGTTCAGGGATAAGTGATGGTCGGAGGAAGGAGGAAGCCTTCTGCAGGGCCTTGCTGCCTCCCCCACTTTCTGCCTTCACCACCTTCGCCACCTTCGCCACCCTTCTGCCTCCGCCCCAGACCACGCTCCAGCCTTCTGCCTCTGCTGTGTTGGAGTGAGCGAGTGCAGAGGCCGCCCGCCCTGGGCAGGGCTGGTTCCCTTGAGTCAAGGTTGGGGCAGTCGGGCACTGGAGGGGCCCCCACGCAGAAGGGGACCGTCCAGCATCCTCTCGAAGCTCCCAGAATCATATGAGAGCCAACCGTTTAGAGGCTCTACAGTAAACAGGATGCCCCACATCTGAGAGGACATCTGATCGCAGATCCAGGGCACTCATTGGCTGGAGGCACCTTCCCAGGAAGTCACAGGAAGCCCAGAGGCCAGCGATAACTCCTCAAGAATTGCCCACCGTCCAGAGAGACTTCGAGTCCTGCTCTGTCGCTCTGGCCCAGAGAGCTCTGCCTGGTCCAGCCTCGTCCAGCCTCCCCAGAGCGGCCACAGCTGTGAGTCTGACCCTCACAGAAGCAGAGGGCCAACAAGGTGAGCCAGCCTAAGGGAAAAGGGGGTGGTTGGGAAGCCTCCTCCCAATCTGCCTCCCAGGCAGCTTCCCAATGAAGTTCCCTTCGGGGCTTCCTCTGGCTTCTCCCTCTTCCTTGCCTTCTGTCTGTCTACTGTCTATCTCTCTGACTCTTCCTTCCCTGCTGCCATTCTCTCTCTCTCTGCCTCTCTCTCTCTCTCCTTTCCCTCCTTCTCTGTCTCTGTCTGTCTGTCTCTCTCTCTCTCTCCTTCTTTCTCCCTCCTCCTTCTCTCTCTGTCTCTCTCGTCTCTCTCTCCCTCTCTCTGTCTCTGTCTTTCTCTGTCTCTCTACGTCACTGTCTGTCTGTCTGTCTCT
>NW_025391548.1:0-4035 GCF_016433145.1 Gracilinanus agilis | reverse complement strand
TCTCTCTCTCTCTCTCTCTCTCTCTCTCTCTCTCTCTCTCTCTCTCTCTCCTCTCTTTATCCCTCCCTCCCTCTTTGTCTCTCTGTCTCTGTCTGTCTGTCTGTCTGTCTGTCTGTCTCTCCCTCTCCATCACTCTCTCTGTATTTCCCTTTTCTCTGTCTGTCTCTCTCAGTCTCTGTGCTTGTCTCCCAGGCTCTGTCTTTTTCTGTTTCTCTGTCTGCGTCTGACCCTCAGTCTCACTGTCTCTCTCAGTCTCTCTGTCTCTGTGTTTCTCTCAATATCTCTTTAACTTTCTGTCTGTTTCTCCCTCCTGCCTCTTCCCGTCTCTGTCCCTGTCTGTCTCTCTGTCTCTGTCTCTTTCTCTGGCTCTCTATCAGTCTCTCCATCTGTCTCTCTCTTCCTTCCTCTCCCCTCTCTCTCTTTCTCTCCACCTGTCTGTGTCTCTCTGTCCTCATGTCTGTCTGTACGTGTGTCTCTTTCTTTCCACTCGTCCGTGCCTGTGTGTCCGTCCCTCCGTCTCTGTCCCTCCCGTGCCTGTGAGATGAGCCCACGGGGCTTCCTTCAGGATCAGCCGCATTTTCGTGATGAGAGGAATGATGGGAATGGTAGCGGGTGGCATTTCTGTGGCCCTTCAAAGCTGCTTAGAGGCGGGACGTTGCTCGAGGCTCCTAAAAGTAAATACTCTGGTGTTGTTACCCCCATTTTAGAGATGAGGAAGCTAAGGCTCAGGATGGAGGGACAGATGGACCACCAATGGCCCAAAGGTGGTTAACTGTTCAGGAGAAAAGCTGATCCGTCTTCAGAGGTGGAAGAGGGTCATCGAGTCGAACCCCAGCCAGCCCTCAGAGGCCGCCTAATCCAACCCCTTCACTTTACAGCCATGTGGATGGAGCCTTAGAGGAGAGATATGGAGCAACAGAGAAAGCCCCAGGCTTAGAGTCAGGATGCGCCAGGTTCAAATCGTGCCCCTTAAGAGCATAGAAGTGAAAGAGGCCTTTGAGCTCCTCCAGGCTAACCTCCTCCCCTTACAGAGGAAGAACTTGGCACGGAAGGAGAGAAGTGATCTTTCCAAGGTCACACGGGCAGGCAGTGACCTGTGGCAGCGGCCAGAGCAAAGAGTTTGCGCTTGGGGGAGCTGGGTTTCAATCCTGCTTCATATACTTCCTAGCAGTAAGAGGCCAATCCCACAACTTTGGGTCTTGGTTTTCCCATCTGTAAAATGAGCGAGGACAGATTCAATGACCTCTAGAACCCTTTTCTGCTCTAAATCTATGGAGAAGAGCTGAGATTCCCAAAAGCCTGGCCCATGCTGTGTGCTCTGAGGAAGCTACCTAACCTCTCTGATCATTAGATTGCTCAGCTGACCCGCCACCTCACAGGGTCATTAGGAAGAGAAAAAGGCCCTGGGAGGAGCCCACGGCCCGGTGTCTATGGGCAAAGTGCAGCGAGCAGGGTAATGGAGACATGAGGAGAAAGGGAGGGAGCTTTGGATAGAGAGCCAGCCTGGAGGCAGGAAGACCTGAGTTCAAATGTGGGCTCAGCTCCTGACTTGCTATGTGACCTTGGGCAAGTCACTTAGCTCTGTTTGCTTTAATCCATCGGAGAAGGGAATGGCCAACCCCTCCAGGACCTTTGCCAAGAAAAGGCCAAAGAGGGTCCTGAAGAGCAGCCCCGGCTGAACAATGACAGACAGGAGGGCCGTGCTTGGCCGGAGACCTCGAGGAAGGCAGCGATTCCTCTTCAGGGTCCTGGAGCTTCGTAGGAAATAAGCCCCCAAAGCGAGCGAGCGAGCCGTGATCAGTCCATAAATATGAAGTGCCGGGCACTGGGCCGAGCCCAGGGAGCCGGGCCTGCCGCCCCCCTCCAGGCTTCCGTGCCACTCTCTCTGCGGCACCTCCCGAGCCCCGGAGGGGCCTCTGCCTCCTTCTCGGGGGAGCCCAGCTTCCTCCAGCCTTCTCCCCCCTCCCACGGGCTCGTGACTCCCACCGGCCCTCCCCAAGGGGCTGGCGAGCCGGGGACCCTCTCGTCCGCCCTGTCCAGTTTTAAATCCCTCGAGAAAGCCTCTTCCCCATCCGTGAGCCCCAGGAGCGAGGGGGGGATGGGAGACCCCAACGGGCCCACCCTCGGTGTGGGTGAGGGAGACCACGAGGTCCATTCTGAGTGGGTTGAGGGGGCCGACGGGCAGCTGGAAGGAAGTTCTGAGCATCCCTGAAACGGAGGCCACCGAGGAGATCTCCGAGCAAAGTCGTAGAGAGGGAGGAGAAGAAGGCGGGGGAGGGCTGGCTGCAGGAGGGATGGGAGAAGCCCCTGCTGATGAAGGGGGAGCCGGGGGAGAGGAGAGCCAGAGGAGCCTGGCGGAGGGCACGTCAGAGTTCATGAAAAGGGAAGTAGAGGACTTGTGGGCGACGGCGGCCTTGAAGGGCAGCTGCGGCTCATCAAGGAAGGAAGGAAGGAGGAGGAGGAGGTTTGGAGGTCACCCATCGATGGCACCCCCTAGTCCTCGAGCCAGGGGGCGTCCCCCCCTCCACACATCCGCTGGGCCCCCCGAGAGAAAGGACTCACAATGAAATGGCCCCGGAACGTCCGGCCCCGGCCCCAGCCCAAGTGGCTTCTGAGTGTTCTGGAGCCAGCAGGACAGGCGTCGCCGCCTCACAGACGGTGTCTCGGCCGCCGGCGTCCATTCCCCTCCTCACTGGGCTTCGCTGGCAGACTCGGCGATGGACGCCCATCCGGCGGCTCTTCTGACCTTTGGGAGTCCCTCGCTCGGCCCCTCTCGCCTCGGACGTTCCCTCCCCGAGGAGCAGAACCCACACGGCAGGGAGGGGGGACACTTGGATGGGTCGGGACTCCCTGGAATAAGATGCCCTTCCCCGAGGAGCGGATGGCGTCCTTGGATGCTCCACAGCCTCCTCCCCCTCCAGGTGGAGGCTCCCCAGGCTCCTTTACAGGAGAAGGCGGGGATCTGGACTCGGACCCGCTCTCCTTTCCCTCTGGAGCCCCACCTGCTTGGAGCTCCCCAAGGGGATGGTTGTCGTTCAGTCTATGGCCCCACGTGGGGTTTCCTTGGCAAGGATACTAGAGTGGTTGGTCATTCATTTCCTTCTCCAGCCCATTCTACAGATAAGGAAACTGAGGTCAACAAGATGAAGTGACTTGCCCAAAGTCACCTAGCTAGTATCTGAGGCTGGATTTGAACTCAGGTCTCTCTGACTCCAGGCCTCGAGCTCTATCCCCTGAGCCACCCAGTTGCCCACAGGAGTACCTCCTGATGCACCGTCGCCCACCCGGCCTTTCCAGCTTCCTTTTGTGTGTTCTCGATCCACTGAATGAGTCCAAGCCATAGACTACGGCCCTTTACAGTGAGATTGCGGCCAGCGACTCGGGCTTCGGCGTCTCCTCAGCACTTAGGATGATGCCCGGCCCGGAGGAGGCACCTAATCAGTGCTAAGGAAGTGAGTGACGGGCGGGGATGTCCGCTCTCAGCAGCTCCCAGCAGCCCTTCCCAACTCCGCAGAGCAAGAGAGAAGACTTTGTCTCTGATTCGAGCCGCTGGTACACACACGCGATTCTGGCAGCAGCCCATCAAAAGGCTTTTGGAAGGGCAGCTGGGCAGCTCAGTGGATAGAGAGCCAGCCTGGGCTCAAAAAAAAATGTAAGCCTTCGCCTTCCATCTTAGAATCAATCCTGTGTGTTAGTTCCAAAGCAGAAGAGTGATAAGGGCTAGGCAATGGGGGTCAAGTGACTTGCCCAGGGTCACATGGCTAGGAAATGTCTGAGGCCAGATTCAAACCCAGGACCTCCATCTCTAGGTCTGGCTTTCAATCCACTGAGCTACCCAGCTGCCCCTCTGGGTTCAAATTTGACCTCAGATACTTCCTAGTTGTGTGACCCTAAGCAGGTCACTTAACCCCCATTGCCTAGACTTTACTGCTCTCTTCTCTCTTGGAACCATACACAGTATTGATTCTGTGACAAGATAGAGGAGAAAGAAAAAAGGAAAGAGATAGACAGACAGACAGAGTCAGAGAGAGAGAC
>NW_025391547.1:0-2548 GCF_016433145.1 Gracilinanus agilis | reverse complement strand
GAGAATATCTGCTGGCCATTTATGAGACCTTCCTTTACAAGGCCCTTCTCAGAGCAGATGATTCATGATCTCAGAGCCCTCCAAGTTATCAAATATGATGCTTTCTGAGAAGTTTCAAAATCTGGCCTTTTGACTTCTTGGGCTCTCTTTGCTCTGATATGCCTTTTTCTATGTGCTCAGCTACCTCTCCTCTTTCCCATGGCTACCCCAAAGGCTCCCGACTCTCTGTACTCAAATCCTGCTTCTGATAGTTTCCATCCTAAGTCCTTGAACATCTCCTCCCCTCCTTTATTCTAGACCCTCCCAACACTGACATTTCAGCTTCTACAGCCCGTCCAAGTGCAGGATCTGTGACTTGAAATTTCTTTCAATTCAAACGTTCTAGGGTCTTTCTAAGTATTCCACCAATCAAAAATTCTGGTTTCTAAATTGCTAATTTAATATTCTGGCCTCATTTTCTCCTCCACATGGGTCCATATGGGGACCAGACTTAACTTCTAGTTAGGAAATTCTGTGTCCTAAACTCTCAGCTTCCTATATTTTCCTGTGAATATCATCTAGAAGCCCAGATATCTAGTGTGCTAAAGACCTTGCAAGACCTGATATTTCTGCATCTAAAGCTGCACAATCTATGATGCATGAAATTTGTATGTTATTAATAACACACTTATTATTACAATCCATGCGTGTTACTACTACATGGATTTGGAAGCATAAGCCATGTTTCTTGGGAATCCTTTTTAAATAATATTGTCCAAAAGTACTCTATATTCTTTATGATTAATTTCAATACTGGAGAGCAATTTGGACCCATGTCCACAGAGACATAAAACTGTGCATACCCTTTGATCCAGCAATGCTACTAGTACTTCTGTATCCCAAAGAGATCAAAAATTGGGGAAAAGGAAATGCCTGTACAAAAATATTCATAGCAGCTCTTTTTGTGGTGGCAAAGAATTCGAAAATGAAGGGATGTTCTTCAATGGAGAATGAATGAACAAGTTGTGGTATATGATTTTCATGTAATACTATTGTGCCATAAGAAATGACAAACAAGATTAAAAATACCTCGAAAGACTTATACAAAGTGATGAAAAGTAAAGTGAGCAGAACCAAGAGAATATTTACACGGTACAGCAATAAAGTTAGATGAACAACAATGAATGACTTAACTATTTACAGCAATGCAAAGATCCAGGCCAACTCCAAGGGTCTCTTGATGAAAAAGGCCATCCACTACTATAGAAGGAACTGATGAAGTCTGAAAGCAGATTGAAGCATGCTGCTATTCTTCATGTTATTTCCCCCATAAATTTTTCTCTAGTATAAGTGATATGTGTCTTCTTTCACAATATGAGGAACATTCAACTATATATTGTATGATATAATATGTACATACTATATCATATTATCTGCTATCTTGGGGAAGGGAAGGGTTAGGAAGGAAGGAGAGATGATGGATCACAAAATGATAGAAAAGATTATTGAAAATTAAAAAACAATATCAATAATCATAATATCAATAATGGCCTTTACTGGGAATTATATTTGTCAAAGTGTGTGAGGTATTTGGGGTTTGGCTTTGGTATGGTTTTTGGCAAGCCAGAAAATGAAAAGTTCTCACCTAAACCTTTTTGGTTTTCTTTGGAGATGTGAGGGTTGCCTTTTTGTTTGTTTTTTAACATCAAAGATGCAGAATATAAATTAAGTTGCTAAAATATTCTTCAAGCCAGACAATGAAGCTTCTAAACTTTGCACTCTAAAAGGAGACATTGAATGGAGGAATTTGGGGCCGAGGTACAACATTCTATATTCTAAGTTTACACTGACCTCCCACTTTCCCACAGAATGGTACCTGGATGGGCAGACCTTCAGTATTCAAAGGACCTTTCCATATATTACATTTTTGGTATTAAGGATACATATGGTAATTTTTCAGCCATTTGACTCATTTTGTTGACTTCCAAAATCATTAGTCTCCATCTGGTCCAGTCTAATGGACTGTCCACTTAGGTACGGTGCACCGGGTGGTAGTCAAGGTAAGCTGGTCCTCCCATTCTCTCTGCCTGCCAGAGGTGTGTGTGGGGTGGGGGGCAGCCATCCTCACCACTACAGGATGCATCCTGGTCACAGGAGGAGGCTGTATAGACTCAGAGAGGCAGAACTACTGGACACTTTCCTGGATGCAGCCACTGGCCCCAAAAGCAGGCCCAGGTCCTCCTCATCTTGCCTTGGCTCTTCTATTTCCCTCCCCCCAAATCCCATCTTGCACAGGTACTCTTGTTGACTTTTTCTCCTTGCTCTGAGTTTCTGATGTTAGAGATTAATTAGTGGTTGTGTTTGTTCAGTGGTGTCTGACTACTGGTGACTCCATTTGGGATATTCTTGGGAAAACGCCTGGAACACTCGGCCATTTCTTCTCCCAGCTCATTTAGAGATGAGAAAACTGAGGCCAACTGTGTTATGGGACTTGCCTAATGTTACCCAGATAAGAAATATTTGAGGCCATACTTGAACTCCAGGCCCAGCATTCTATCCACTGTGCCAG
>NW_025391546.1:0-3972 GCF_016433145.1 Gracilinanus agilis | reverse complement strand
TTGAAGTGGAAGCAGCAGCACTGGGACTGGAACGATGGCAGCATCATCAGCATCAGCGAGTCAAGAATGGAGATCAGTGGCAGAGACAGTCTGGCTGGGCTCTGGGATTTTAGTTTAAAGCCAAAAGCCTGAATCAGCTGGCCTGACCTCCCTCCCAAGGTGGCTTGGGCTGGACTGGCCGGCTGAGTCCCACTGGAGGCAAAAACGTGCTCTTGCTATTAGCAAAAGCATGGCAAGGAAAGTCACTTTCCTTTTTTAAAAAAGTGCTCAAAAGAGCTGAGCCAGACGGCCAAAAAGCAGGCATGGCTATCGTTAGGCTATCTGGAAGATTTAGAGTTCGAATTTCGACCTTCTGGTTCGCCAAATTATAAATATGAAAAATGATAAAGGCTTGTATAAATATATAAATTAGTATTTTAATTAAAGCCATGCTGATAGATAAAATCATTAGACCACACGCTTGTAAGCATTCAAAACTGCCACCTCCATTTTGTCTCCTGTTTCCTGGAAGCACCTACTCGCAAAAGAGACCACTTCCTCCTAACCCAGGAGATTTAAACCCTTCCCTGCGTCAAGACGTAAGCCTTCCCAAGCCCAAAAACCGGAAACGGAAACCCGTTGGACCACGGGAAATGTAGTTTGATACATTTCCCAAATTTCACTTTTACAATTCCCCGTGAGGTCCGGCAAAAAAAAAGGTTAGCCCTTTTTTCTTCGCTGGACCTGTAAAAATAAACAACTTCTAAATTTTTCAGGAATTTTGGGGATAAAAGAAATAGATGAACAAATGGTTAAAATTAGATGCATTGACAAAAAACCAATTTGGGGGGCTGTCCCCCACTGGCACAACAGTGTACAATTAATACATACAACTCAATTTCAACTCCCCATAGTTCAATCAACTGCACCCCAAAGGTCAAAGTTTGGTCTTCATGGTACAGTGAAGGCTTTTCAGACATCTTCATGTGTCCTCACCAAACAAGTTCGTCATCTGGATTTTGGGGAGATGGCAAGATCCTTATCCTGAAATTATTCTCAAAAGAATTTAAACTTTACATTATAGATTACAAAACATACATTTTCTTCTAAGATTTTATATAATTCCCCGTGAAATTACTCCTAAAAGAGTTAAATAAATATACATATATTTTTACATTATCGAATTTTAAAAAACTTAACAGATATCCCCGTGAGGTAATTCTTAAACACACCTTTTTTCTAAAAAAAAAAGTACCTCAGGTCAGCTAAGGATGAGTGGCTGAGTCCTGGGGGTTATATGAAGTCAATTGGCAAAATAAAAAGAAGAAAATTCAAGAAAAAAGAAGAAAAATTAACTTGTGAATGAAATGTGCAAAAATCTGGGGAAAATAAACTTAGACCTTTGAATGAAGGTCTAATTAAAGTGAATTCAGCAGTGTGCAATTACCCATCCAGGGCCAGGACATAAGGAAAATGTCTCTCTCTGGTCTGACTTATCATCAGCTTTTTCAGGAAAGCGAGCCAAATAAATAACCAATCTTAGATGCTTTCTAGGAATCTAAGTCGAGGGGACCCACGTCCTCTAAAGTTTTAGAAAAGACTGGGACTCCAGGACTCAAACTCCAACTTCAAGCCCTAAAGTATTGGCATAGAACTGCAGCAGTTTTGCAGATCTTAGTCAGTCAAGTCTCTGACCATGTGCTTTCTTTAGCACTATTAATGGCTTTCATATTCCCTTCTGGAATCAGAGAGGCATTTAAATCACAGTCCTATAGGCTCAGGTATTTGCTGTAGAATCAGAAAAAGGATAAATAATGATTATATATGTACTTCCAGTACAAGATGAGAAAAAGGAAAAATCAATTTCTCTCATTAAAAAATGTTTTAAAAATCAAAAATATATATATATAGCTTAGAACTAGAAGGGTTATGTTACCCAAAAATGAGACTTTCTGTGAGAGAAAGTGGGTTTTACAAATAGCAGATTCACAATGCACATTCAGATAGAGTACCATTATTTCCAATAGCACATTTTAAAACAATAAATAGTGATGTTTAAAATTATATACTTGTTACAACTTTTAACTCTTGGCAAATGCTGTTATTGCTTCCATAGCAAAGAATATAACAGGAGCTCCTTGACTCTCTGTATTTAAAAAATTCTGGGTAGGAAATGCTTCTACCCATTTAAGGCAATAATATCTCTTATAATAAAATATATAAAAGCTTTATCCTTTAAGACAACAATTCTTAAGGATTTAAAGTAAAAGTTAAAAAATATCTCTTGTAAAATTACAAGGTAATATTTAAGCATGGAAACTTTCAAGGTTCTTTGCAATTACCAAGACAGAATAAATTTTAAAGACATGTGCTCTATAAGATGTTCAAAGGTGGTACATATAACCGCATTGCTTTTGATACAGTAAGCTTTAGGTAAATTAGTCAATATAATAATATCATAAGCAGAAACTTCATTAGCGTAAAATGATGCAGTGCAACAGGAAAATCAATAAAATAAGCAAGATTAATTAACAAAAGTAATTAGCAATATGCAATAAGATACAGTCTTTTTAAAACAGAAATAAAGCTCATTCAGTTCCGAGGTTTTAAAAGTTCACCCCTGGTTTCAATTTAAGGTTCTTTTGGTTGAGTTCTGCTGAGTTTAAGGGTTTTTTTTTTAAGTTCAAAGTTCTTCCCCTGAGTTCAGTTTTTAATCACAAGCAAGTCTGAATAGGCCATTCGGCTGATTAAGGGTAAACGCTAGGTCCAGGTGGTGTTGGGTCATTGTAGAAAATCCCACTTGTAGAGCTTGTGTGGGTGGCTAAATTAGGTCTTTAGAGAAACACGTGGAAGGCTAGAATGTCTCCTATAAGAAAGTAGAGAGGAAGGGGAATATACCCAAATAGTTTGCAGCAGAGCTGAAGCAGTCTCTGGAGGTCGAGATCTCAGCAAAGGCAGCAGGACTGGGTTCGTTCCCGGAAATCTCAGGTTCTGGAGCTCGGGTTTGAAGTGGAAGCAGCAGCACTGGGACTGGAACGATGGCAGCATCATCAGCATCAGCGAGTCAAGAATGGAGATCAGTGGCAGAGACAGTCTGGCTGGGCTCTGGGATTTTAGTTTAAAGCCAAAAGCCTGAATCAGCTGGCCTGACCTCCCTCCCAAGGTGGCTTGGGCTGGACTGGCCGGCTGAGTCCCACTGGAGGCAAAAACGTGCTCTTGCTATTAGCAAAAGCATGGCAAGGAAAGTCACTTTCCTTTTTTAAAAAAGTGCTCAAAAGAGCTGAGCCAGACGGCCAAAAAGCAGGCATGGCTATCGTTAGGCTATCTGGAAGATTTAGAGTTCGAATTTCGACCTTCTGGTTCGCCAAATTATAAATATGAAAAATGATAAAGGCTTGTATAAATATATAAATTAGTATTTTAATTAAAGCCATGCTGATAGATAAAATCATTAGACCACACGCTTGTAAGCATTCAAAACTGCCACCTCCATTTTGTCTCCTGTTTCCTGGAAGCACCTACTCGCAAAAGAGACCACTTCCTCCTAACCCAGGAGATTTAAACCCTTCCCTGCGTCAAGACGTAAGCCTTCCCAAGCCCAAAAACCGGAAACGGAAACCCGTTGGACCACGGGAAATGTAGTTTGATACATTTCCCAAATTTCACTTTTACAATTCCCCGTGAGGTCCGGCAAAAAAAAAGGTTAGCCCTTTTTTCTTCGCTGGACCTGTAAAAATAAACAACTTCTAAATTTTTCAGGAATTTTGGGGATAAAAGAAATAGATGAACAAATGGTTAAAATTAGATGCATTGACAAAAAACCAATTTGGGGGGCTGTCCCCCACTGGCACAACAGTGTACAATTAATACATACAACTCAATTTCAACTCCCCATAGTTCAATCAACTGCACCCCAAAGGTCAAAGTTTGGTCTTCATGGTACAGTGAAGGCTTTTCAGACATCTTCATGTGTCCTCACCAAACAAGTTCGTC
>NW_025391545.1:0-3243 GCF_016433145.1 Gracilinanus agilis | reverse complement strand
AGATTAAAACATAGTCTGGCACACTGTAGTTGCCTAATAAATATTTGTAGAATTAGAGGAACCATCTTCTTCATCATGAGTGCATCTTGAGTACAAGACTGATTTATTTTGGGCCTATCCAAGTTTGACATTTAAAGGAAAAAAATTAAAAACAAGGCAATAAAAAAAATCAAATTCAAGTATATGGGACAGAAGTGGGAAAATGAGAACAATCTTCATTGGAATTCTGAGGTTCAGTGCTTCGGATTTTGCCCAACAAGTGGTGTGATCCAACTTTTGCTTAAAGAATTCCAGTGGGGGAACTTGATGTTTTACAAACTAGGTCATTTTGAATAGCTCTATTTTTAGGCCTTTTTCCCCTTCTGACTTCTAGCTTAAATATGTATCTCTGAAGCTTGACCTGTTGCTTCCCGTTGTTTCATTGAATATAGCATGCAATCATTCACTCAGAATAGGATTTTGGTGGATGGTGGTGCTGGAGTATGTTCTGAGAGTCAGAAATTTCCTGAAATTACCACTCATGGTTGCTGACCCATCCCAGAAAGTATAGAAAAGTTTGGAGTGAGCCTCAGAAACAAATGCTGCCTTCTGTTGACCTTGAGCTTTCTGCACCTTAGCTTTAGTGTATTGCTTTCTGAGAAAGTTATCAGTAAATATACTGGGAATTTTGAAGATGTTGAGGACAAAGAGGCCAGGCAGAGAAGTTAAAGAGGACAAGGAAACTGTGCACGAAGCAGTAAAAAGTAATGATTTGTTTTAATTAGAGGAATATGAGTTTGAAGTCTTGTTATTTCCTTCCTTCCTTCCTTCCTTCCTTCCTTCCTTCCTTCCTTCCTTCCTTCCTTCCTTCCTTTCTTCCTTCCCTCCCTCCCTTTCTCCCTTCTTTTTTTTCCTTGTTTCCCTTCCTCCTTCCTTCCCTTCCTTTCTTTCTTTTCTTTACCTTTAATCTTAGAATCAATACTGTGTATTGCCCTAGGTTAAGTGACTTGTCCAGAGTCACACAACTAGGAAGGGTCTGAGGTCAAATTTGAACCCAGGACCTCCTGTCTCTAGGCCTGACTCTTAAATCCACTGAGCCACCCAGCTGCTCCCTTCTCTGTTGTTTTCTAAACATAGGATCAAGGATTAGAGATTACCTTCCATCTGCTCTAGGTAAGTGATTTATCCAAGGTCATTCACCTAATAAGTGGCAAAGGTTGGATTTGAACGACTGTCTTTTACCTCTAAATATGATGATTTTTCTCTCTCTCCTCTTGTTTCTTGGGATATTCTTTTCAGTACTCTGGTGCCCATAATTTTAACTAATTAGTAAAATGGAGCTATTTCTCTTGCTGTGACATCATTTATTAATTATTAACGAGTAAAATTATTAGTAAAACTATTAATAAAGCATAGGTCAACCATGTTTGGATCTGCACAGATAGAACCTTCCATCTCTTCTGCATATATCTCATCTTGCATGATCAAAGTTAATTTCATGCTTCTTCCAATAGAATATGGCAGCAAGAACTGTTTTTGCCTCTCTTTGTGCCTCCTGTGCATAGCACAGTCCCTGACATGCAGTAGGTGCTTCATAAATGTTAACTGACCATCTGAGTGACTCCATTCCCAAACAGTACTAGCATTCATAAATGTGAGGTAAATACTATAAAGTATTAATATTAATAGTAAATAATTATAAAATCATTTATAGAATCCTCTACAATTCAGAATACTATCCTTTCTTTCTTTCTTTCTTTCTTTCTTTCTTTCTTTCTTTCTTTCTTTCTTTCTTTCTTTTTCTTTTAGCCCTTATCTTCCATCTTACAATCAATACTGTGTATCAATTCAAAAGCAGAAGAGTAGTAAGGGCTAAACAATGGGGGTTAAGTGACTTTCCCAAGGTCACAGCTAGGAAGTATCAGAGGCCAGATGCGAACCCAGGTCCTCTTGATTCCAGATCTGGCATTATCCATGCTTATCTGCACCTTCTAGTATAATTAAAAAAAAAATCCTTAACATCCATCTTAGAGTCTATAAGGTATATTGGTTCTAAGGCAGGGAGTGCTACATGACTTACTTAGAGTCACACAGCTGGGGAGTGTCTGAGGTAAGGTTTGAACTCAGGACCACCCATCTCTGAGCCTGACTCTCAATCCACTGAGCTACCCAGCTGCCCCTAGAATACTGTCTTTTCTAAGCTGACTTGCCCATTGATCCAACAGATCAATCTTATAATGAGTTTTGGAAGGGTGCCAAACTGATTAGACAGGTGAGAGATTGACTCCTCTATTTACTCACTCGTTCACTAAATGTTTACTTAGTGCCTGTTTTGTGCTAGGTCTCCCTGCTGGATGTTAAGGGGTCACTCAATGAATAAGATAGCTCCTGCTCTTGAGAAGCTTTAAATATGAAATGGGGAGATAATACAAATGCTTAGAATATGAGTAAGAGGTGGAAAAGTGTCATAAAAATGATACAGTATTCAGGAGGAGGGAGAGAGCTTGTGTAGAGGCTATTATTTTTGTTCAGTGGTATCTGACTATAATAATTAAAATTTGGATGACCAAAAGTAATAATTAAAAATTTAGTTTGACAAAAATAATAATGGTTAAAAAAGAATTGTCGTGGTCGCCGTTTATAAAAATTAAAGTTAAACTATGAGTCAGTAGGCTGTTGGTAACTTTATTTACAGCAAGGTAGAGATATTAGAGTGGGAAATATAGGAAGGAGGTAGAAAAATATCACCCTAGCTAAAAATTACCCCAAGTCCTAATCCTAATTTCTCTGGTCCGCAAATGCGAATCTGAATCCAAATCTGAATGCAAATCTTACCAGAATTCAAAGTCCAGATCAGGAAGCCAAAATCTGAAGAACCAAAGATGCTGAAAAACCGACGAGAACCTTCAGCACACCTGAGACAAAGACTGCCAAGAATCCCACAGAAGCTCACACTTCCTAGGCTAAAGGCCACCAAGAATGAAGAGCACAAGAATGCACCAAGCACGAGGAGAGCAAGAATGAGAAGAGAGAATCTCTCTCAGGCTCCCACTTATATACAGTTTTCCCATCCATCAGGTCTCTTCGTCTCATCTCAGGAATCAATCACAGCCTTTCAATTTGCCTGATGAGGGGTATTGGGGTGGGGGATGGCAGTGCTTGTGGTCTGTTAGGGAGCGAACTTTCTTTGTTAGTGACTTACTAAGTGTTATGTAGGGATATTTTAAGTTCTTGATTGATTAACTTAAAATAGAAAAGGGGAAA
>NW_025391543.1:0-6978 GCF_016433145.1 Gracilinanus agilis | reverse complement strand
TATATATATATATATACATGTATATATTTTAAGAAGGGAAGCAGAAAAGGAGTTGCAATAGGGAAGGAAAGGAGTTTTTTTGGAAAAGCCGGCCAGGAACTGATGATTCTAGATTCTGGAACACACAGAGAAAATAAAGAGTGAACACCAGCGGTCAATGGGGGGGTCTTAGACTTCCTGTCTTTTGAGCTGTCCAGGCCTTGAACTTCCTCTCTATCTCTGTGAACTGAGGAGGTTTTTGGTTTCCTATCCACCAAATCTCTTGTTTTTGTCTGGAGAAACCCTTCATTACTTGAGATTCATCAGTGTTTCCTGCATACTGAAAGTGTTCCCAACTGCTCAGAAGATCTGTGGTCCAGTGAAGGCCAGAAGCCAGTTCCTGCTTGGCCCAGCTAGGGCTGAACTCAACCACAAAGGGTTCACCCTGAAGAAACTAACAGACCTGTTTATCCTACAAAACCAATCTGGGAGGATTAAATAGAGTCAGGTTAGCTAGACAGGTTTTTGGGGATCAAGATAGCAAGGTCAGAGCCTCAGGGAGCATCAAGTCACAGAAGGCACCCCATGAGGGGTTTTAGAAGGTGGACAGCTAGTGAGAACCCTTCAAGTTAGGGAACCCTATTCCTTAATCCTCCCCTTCAGGATACCTTGTTTCTAATAAATTCCTGTCCTGTGTTGTAAACCTGTCTGGGAGATTTACAAGCATACTGGTCATGGGAGGAAAGCTCTCAAGCTTTCTTCACTGAGGATTACTGAGGAATCCAATCAACTTCAGTATCCTACTATCATCAACACCATCCTTTTTAGGATCAATATTTTAGTTGGTGAGCCAGCTTCCCTTCTTATAATATGATATAACATGGTATGTAATACAATAATATAGCAATATCATTTGTTATGAATATGCTTATCCAAGAGAAGCAAGTTCTCATATTAGAGACATCCAAAACTTGATGTCTCAGACCTCTGTTTGTTTTGTGTTTGTCTTTCCTTGGTCTTAGATGAATGAATGTTCTCAAAGCAGAATGTTCTAGCACTCTTGTGATTTTGGGAGATGCAGCAAGAACCATAAGAAATTCCATCAGAAACTAGAATCGGCAGCAGGATCCACTAGAGTGGCCAAAAACAGGTGCAAAAATATGTGGAAAGACTCATTTAGAGCCAGTTGAGGCGACCTTTCTTCTTATAACAGAACAGTGCTAGCCTTGGACCTTCAAAAAGCACAGTCTCTCAGAGCCTAGCAGAGAACTACATTTATAGGGGACTTCATAAGGACTCCACAAAGGGACAAGAAGACTTTACAAGGCCAGAAGTTGAGAAGTGACCCTTGGCCACACGTGTGATCTACACATGCACCCTACTTCCACTGTTCTTTAAGTCCCAAGTCTCATCCCCCAGGGGCCAGGTATTTTCAAGGTATTGTTCTTGTAACTACTCTTCTTGCTATGTCTTCTCAAAAAAATCCCTTTTACAGAGCCTAAAGGAATTCAACAGTAGGTTGATGATGAGGAGCACACCAGTGGGGGCTTGGTAGTTATAGTATTAGACTCACTGTCTAAACCATCAAAGCTACCTCAAGAAGCATGAAGAAAGTCATTATCAGTCACCCTCTGGAGATCCAGCCTGCGAATGTCCAGTTTGAGCAGTAAGACCCTGGGATGCTCTACTTTTCATTATCTTTTTTGTTGTTGTCATCTCAGGGATAAATCCTCAGGGTTTTTTTTTTAACTGTACTTTCTAAAAACAATAGACCCATAGAAAATGTTAGAGGGGATCTGTCATAGGGGATCCCTGGTCACAGCAAGTGGCTTCCAGATTCAGGCATATCTCTCAATTAAATAGGAGCGAGAGAGTTGGTAGGTGCCCATCCATTCTCATGACTAAAAGAGACATGGGAAAAAAAATACAGAAAGAGGGCCAAACCACATGGACTGAGGACACGCTCTGATTATAAGCTTTAAAATCTTACAAGAAAAGGGTAATTCATGATTTATGGCTTTTCTTTGCCCCCCCCCCTTCCTGTGGCAGCTGAAAAGCTATGAACAGGGTTAATTAAATTTAAAAGTTAAAATAAAAGCTTGGAAAAATATAGGGTACCGGACAAATTTCTTCTCAAACAGGAGAAATAGAAAGAAGCAAGAGAACTAAGAAAAATACAGTCACTCTTTGGTGGGGTGGGCAGGGAGGGGGCAAAGCAGGGAATACTCAGGGAATACAAGGTCTATTTCTCAGGGGGTTATTTATGTTTGGTAAACAGATGCTATTCATGAATTGAGAGATAAACAAGTGAAGAATTAAGGAAAGGAGAGTTCACAGGCCTAGATCTTAGTCCTGTCCCAATATTTCCCTCCCAATGGCCCACGATCTAGGTGTGTTATTAAACTTGAGGGTGGAGGGGAGGGAAGAGGAGAGGACCATCTGAGCTCCCTGGAATCTTCCCAGAGATGAGGAGTGCCACCTGGTGAGTGGGCACCTGCCTCTCCTCGTTATCACAAGCACGTAACATTTATTAAGTGACCAGGTTTTGAGGTTTTCAGTGCCAAGCAAATGTATTACATTGTGTTCCATATACAGAAAGTCTGTCTTCTGAAGCGCTAAGAAAAAAATAAAATAAAATAAAAAAGAAGCACTAAAGTAAAAGATGGAAGCAGAGGCCAAAAGCATCTCACAGAAGGCTTCTTAGCATCCAAGCCCTTTTATCCCTACCTTAAACCACTCTTACCCCTCACATCTCCACACCAGCCACTACATTACTCACGGAGTTAGGACAAAGGTTCCCTCGTATTTTCTAGGGACCATTATCGGATCCTTCTGGATTTAATTTCAAGAATTTGTCATCTTTCTCTAGATCTCTAATAATTCTTTTATGTGACTCTAAATCCTTTGGGATATTAAAGAATCTCAGAACCATCACTGGGGATTTCTGTCCCTGAGACACAAAGTTGAGGTGGGGAAGGAGACACAGACCCCAGAACTCTCACCTAAAGCTACCCCTGGCTGGGTGGTTCCAAGGTGGGCCACTGAGTATCGAACCAGAAAAGGGTGGTCTTACGGTTATGGTGTGAAGATAGAAGACCTTTTTCTCTAGACTCAAATCCAGTTTTATTTGAACTGACTTCTGGCATCTGGACCTTGTAAAGCTCAATCCAGCTGCTTTTTACCTTGTTAGAATCCAGACAGGGAGCCATGAGCTAAACCAGGCCCCTAAAATAATTCTCAATATAACTTTACAAATATTGATAAACTAACAGCTTTATAAATCTCCCATTTTTGTTGCTCATTTTAGTGCCTGGCACAGTAAATTGACCAAATAATCAAATTGGCTTCAAACTAATGTGGCCAATAAAAATGAGCACATTGCAAGTCTACTCTTCACCACCAGAGAGCAGAGGAAGTAGCTCTTTGCATCCCAAGTCTGACATTCTAGGTTTTTAACCCCAGTAAAGGGTTCTGCTAAAAGCAGCCAGTTTTAAGACAAAAATAAGTAATGAGTGAAATTGATTGTCTTGCATTCACAGCATAAGGGGGGCTTGTTAGCCCTCTAAGATTTTAAACTATGGCAAACTAAGGATTTAACAATAGAAAGGAGTCAAGAATAGGACAGCTCTGGGAAAGGGTAACCAAAAACAAACAACCAGTGGCTCGAGGAAGTAGTCATCTAACCCTCCCCTTCCTGTACTAGGGAAAACACCATTTAACAAAAAGATATTTGGTTATATAAAACTATGAATTGCTATGTTTCTATTATATCAGTTCTTTCTCTGGAAGTAGACATATAAACACCATTCTTCAAATAATATTTCTGTTGCTATGTATTGTGTTCTCTTGGTTCTGCCTGTTTAAACTTTCACATAAGTCTTTCCATGTTTTTTAAATTTACTTGCTCATTATTTCTTAAGACACAATAGTCTTCCATCACAGTCATATGCCACAACTTGTTCAGCCATTTCCCAATTGATAGGCATCCCCTCAATTTCCACTTTTTTGCTATGACAGAGAATCACTCCAAATATTTTAGAAAAATATAGATTCTTTTCCTTTATCCCTAATCACCTTAGGAAATAAACCTAATAGTGGTATTTCTGGGTCAAAACAGTATGCCTAGTTTTATAACTCTTTCGGCATAATTCCAGATCACTCTCCAAATGGTGAGATTAGTTTGCAGTTCCACCAACAGTGTAGGGGCTCCCTCCAACATTTGTTATTTTGCCCTTTTATCATTTTAGCCAGTCTGATAGGAGTGTGATGATATCCAGAGTTGTTTTAATTTGCGTTTCTCTACATTTTAATGACCTAGAGCATTTTTCCATGTAGTTATAGTTTTGTCTTCATCCAAAAACTATCTGTTCATATCTTTTGACCATTTATCAGCTGGGGAATGGCTCATATTCTTAAAAACTTGACAAAGTTCTCTACATATTTTATAGATGAGGCCTCTTCTAAGAAACTGTCTATACAGTTTTCCCCCCAGTTTTTGCTTCCCTTCTAATCTTGGCCACATTAGTTTTATATTTCTTCATGTGAATGTCCTCTCTTACTCCCTCTTCTCATTCTTGGAGATCAAATTTTCCATTCAGTTCTGGCCTTCAAGAATTTTCTGAAAGTCTTATTGAGTTTAATTACCATTTTTTTTTTCTTGCATGATGATACTTAGCTTTGTTGGGCAGACTTTTTTTCCTTGTAAACCCAGCTTCTTTGTTCTTCAAAATATTGTATTCCATGCCCTTCATTGTTTTAAATGTAGAAGTTGCTAACTCTTGCATTATCCTGATTGTAGCTCCACAGGGCCTATTTTACACTTGAGGAAACAGAGGCAGAATTAAGTGACTTGCCCAGGGTCACACAGCTAGAAAGTGTCTGAGATTGAATTCGAACTCATGTCCTCCTGGTTCCAGGGCCAGCATTCTATTCCCTGAACCACCTAACTGCTGTTGGGCAGCTTTACTTGTGAGGAAGTTTTTCCTGCCACCTATTCTAAATTGTCCTCTTCGTGTCTTCTCTTCTTTGCTTCTGATACAAACAGCAAGTTGAGCCTCTCTTCTGCATGATGTGCTTCAGATACTTGAACACAGCTCCCATGTCCCCCTCTTAGTTTTCTCTTTGCCTAGTTTAAATATTCCCACTTACCTTCAACCCATCCTCATATCATAAACTCAAAGCTGCTCCTCTCCAGCTCATGAATGTCGTTCTTGAATCATGACACCCAGAGCTGAACATCACCCCCTAGATGGGACTCTCGTTTCTCTATTTCTGGCTCAAAATCACAAAACTCTTAAATGTCGAAGGAAGGATTTAAACTCGGGACTTCCTAATTGCTAAATCAGTGCTCTAAGCCTCTAAAGCAGGAATCAGCGTGATAATTTTTATTTTAAACTGTTTGTAGCAGAAATGGGGGAAAAAATCCAAAAGAGTCACACAGTCATTAAGCCTCAGACTTTGAAGCTTTAGCCTCGAAATCTAGCCTTTCACCCAGAATGATGCCCGGCACATATGAGGTGGCTAATAAATGTTTATTACTTGGTTAATTGGTCGAGTGCCTGAAATCTTTAAATCTTCACATCCTTCACTGAATATTCCCCCAAAGAAGAGCTTACAACGTGGCAAACACACTTGGGTCTGGCTACCTCTTAACTTGACTTCAGGGTCTAATTCATTCTTGTGCTCTCCCCATGACCAATTAGGGCATTTTCATCCCAGGAATTTAATTTGATGAGAAGCCCTCACCTCTTCCCTTTTCACTTTCCTTGATTGAAGCGCCATCATTCTAAATTAAACTGCTTGAATTTCAGCCTGAGCAGGTGACATTTTAACGACTGCCTCTGCAACCTCCTTCCTTTGTCGATCGGGCTGTTTCTTCCATCATGCACCCAGGAGGGATTGGAAAATGGCTTTAACTTGCTAAGGTAGATGGCAGGCACAGTGCCAGAAGTTATTTATCACTGAGGAGGAGACTTCAGAGAGATGGATGACTCCTTTGCTTGCCAATCAAACCTTCTAGGGCTTTTCCCTCGGTGAATTCTAGGTGACCTGACCCAGGATGGTAAATCACTACTGAAGTCTTGTTTCCTACCAAAGCAAATCCAGGCACTCAAGTTTTCCTAGTCTGCGGACTCTATTCATAGGATCTAAGAATTTAGAGCATTTGAGGAAACTGAGTTCTAGAGGTGGAAAGGCTTTCCAATTAGCACAAGAAGAAATACATAGCAGACACAGCTTTTGAACCCAGGTCCTCTGACGTCAGCTCCAGAATTCTTTTCACTGTATCATTTGCACCCTTAGATTTAGATCTCTCTAGTGCACTTCTATTGAGATGTTTTGACAGTAATTTTTCTCTTTTTAAGAAATTTATCCAAAGCCACATAGTCAATAAGAGAGTCTGACCAAATAGTAGGTAATAATAGGTATTATAACTATGTCCATGTGGTGACCATTGGTTTTTCCTCATTTCCCTCTTTGAACAGCCCATCTTCATTTTCCAGTATACATAGGTAACAGCAGTGGGCATCGCTGTAAAGGCTAATGTTAGACCATCTTCTATTTGATCCTTCTCAGAGATGGATGATTCTCAGTTCTTATCTAGTTCTTTCCTGAGGAGTAGTTTAGGGAAAGATCTGTTTTCCTCAGTCCCCACCCTCTCATCACTATTCCCTTCTCTCTGGAGGATTAATCAATCATATTTTATTACAATAATTAGCTTGCTTTTTTAGACAATGGGAAATAGAATGACTTTCAAGCCTCAAAGACTAACTGTAACATGACCCTAATCAAGTCACTTAACCCTGCAAGCCTCAGTTTCCTTATCTGTAAAATGATCTCAAGAAGGAAATGGCAAACCACTCCAGTATCTTTGCCAAGAAAACCCCAAAAGGGGTCACAAAGAGTCAGATATAACTGGAAAAAATGACAGAAGAAGAAGAAGGAAGAGAAGGAGGAAAAGCAGGAGGAGGAGGAGGAAGAGGAGAAGGAGGAGGAGGAGGA
>NW_025391542.1:0-2116 GCF_016433145.1 Gracilinanus agilis | reverse complement strand
TTCCCTCCCTCCATCTCTCTCCCTCCCTCCCTCTTCCCTCACTTCCTCTCTCCCTCTCTCTGTCTCTCTTTGTCTCCCTCCCTCTCTCTGTCTCCCTCCATCCCTCCCTCCATTTCTCTCTCCTTCCTTCCCTCTCTCCCTCTCTCTGTTCCTCCCTCCATCTCTCTGTCCCCCTCTCTCTCACTTCCCCCTCTCTTCCTCCCTCTCTCTGATGTCACTTTTGAATTCTGCTCCCCTCCACCCTCTGTCTCTCTCTGTCTCTGTCTCTGTTTCTCTTCCCCCTCCCTCCTTCCCTCCTTCCCTCCATCTCTCCGTCTCTGTCTCTGTCTCTGATGTTACCTTTGAATTCTGCTCCCCTCCACCCTCTCTCTCCTCCTCCCCCTCCTGAAGAAAAATGAAGCAGCTGCCTCCAGTCCTGCTGCAGTCCCATCTCCCACCCCATCCCCCAGAATCAGCCCCCTCCATCTCTGGGGGCTCAGGTTGGGCTTTGGACCAAAGTCCCCCTGAGTGACATGACAGATGATAGTGCAGCCTTTCCCCCCAGGCCTCCCCACCCCCACCTTTTCTGCTTCTTCTTGGCTTTGCTCCGTCCAGGGGGCAGAGGAGCAGGGGGGGGGGGCAGGGCAGCCAAAGGAAGCTGGGGCCAGAAAACGCATGTTTTGAAATCTGCTTCCTTTTGGCCACGGTTGAACTTCCAAGTGCCTCCATTTGACTGACAGGCGCCGGGAAAGAGGAGAGGGGGTGTCCCTGCTGAGCCAGCCTGGGGAGGAGGAGGAGAAAGAAAGGAGCGCCTGACTCATTGGAGTGCACGATGCAGACCTTTCAGATGTCTGTCATGCCTCCCCCATCAGGCTGTGGGGATTTTCCTCCACTGTGAATTCCTGATTCTTGGAGGCTGGCCAAGATCCAGGCTGGGTTGGGGGTGGGGGGCAGCCCTGGAAAGGGGCAAAGCCATGGAGGCCATAAGAGATGACTAGACTCTGGGGCAGCAGGACTGCTGGGCAGGTCGTAGATGTAGAACTGGTGGACCTCTTGGCATCTCTACAAGCCAAATCCCTCATCTGACAAGTAAGGAGACAGAGACCCAGACCTAGATCTAGACCTAGATCTGACTTGGTTTGACTTGACTTGACCAAGGTCACACCAAGGTAAAAGTATCAGAGGTGGGGCAGAAATCCAAGTCCTCTAACTCCCAAACCAGCCCTCTTTTCATGGGACTGTCCATTGGACCAGCTAAACACTGGGGATCGAGGGAGTCGATGTCTTCTGGAACAAGAGAGGACTTTGGGGGTCCCCCCAGGAATGGATGGGATGTTCTTGAGGAAGGCAGCAGCAAGTCATTCTCTCTTGTGAACTTGGGAATTGTCTCTAGACAAATGGAAACCTAATAAATTCTTATAACTCATAGGTATTATTTGTAGAAAAGAGAGGTGGATGGGGAGCTTGCCTTAGAGCCAGGAAGCCCTTGGTCTCTCTGTTGGTGAACCTACGGTACATGTGCCAGAGTATGCCGGGGTGGGCTGCTCCCTTCCCCCTCTCCATGCATGCCCGAGGACATTTGTCACATCACCTGCCCCTATGCCCAGCAGACCAATGGGAGAGCTTCCTCCCTCCCTTGTCTGGGTAAGGGGAGGGGCTTGCAGTTCAGGCACTCAGTCTCTAAGGTCTCTAAAAGGTTCACCATCACTGCTTAAGTTGAAGTCCAGCTTTTGACCTGGCCAACTAGCTGCGTGACCCTAGGCAAGTTATTTAATCTATTAGCAACCCCAGGCAACTCTTTAAGACTACACTGCAGAGAAAGCTTTTATCTCCATTGGTAGAGGGAGTTTCCTCACTAGGAAGTCCCCCCAACCATTAAAAAAAAAAGTTATTTGATTCCATATTAGCCCTCCTTAAACTATAAGCTCCATGAGGGTAGGGACTACCTTACCAAACCTAAACTTTCTACTTTTTGTCACAGTGATCTGTCCATAATTCAATGAATGTGGAATAGAATTCATTTCTGTATTCCTCACAGGGCATTGCAGAGTAGACTTAAAAAAAACCTTCCCTTCCCTCTTAGAATCAATATTATCTATTGGTTCCCAGGCAGAAGAGTAGTAAGGGCTAAGCAATG
>NW_025391541.1:0-6353 GCF_016433145.1 Gracilinanus agilis | reverse complement strand
TGTCTTGAGAGATCATTAGCTTCTAATTGCTCAATTCTAGCCTTTAGGGATTGGTTTTTGGCTATAATCTTTCGGTTTTCGGCTATGATCTTTTGGTTTTCGGCTATAATCTGGTTTTCGGCTATAATCTTCTATTTTTCGGCTATAATCTTCTGTTTTTCAGCCATAATCTTCTGGTATTCCTTTTCAATCTGGTCATTTCTGGTGTTCAATTTGCTTATCAGTTTGGTTTCTGAGCCTCACTTTCCAATTGCAAGATTCTACCTTTTAAACTGTTATTTTTTTGCCAGATCTCTTCCATTTTCCTCAAAATCTCAGTTTTGAACTCTTCCATAGCTTATGAGGAGTTTTCCTTATTTGAGGAGGGTCCGGATGTTTATTTGTTCTCCTCCTCTGTTTGCTAGGTTGTCTGGATTTTCTCTGTGTAAAAGTTGTCGAGTATTAAAGACTTCTTTTTCTTGTTGTTATTCTTTCTCTTCTGAACTTCCTGAGACTAGGTAGCCATCGTTAGCCCAGCAGCTTCTCAGGTTTATCCTTGCGCTCAAGGTCTGTCCATGGTCTTTTGGCTCCTGAGGTCTGAGTTCTGTTTTTTTCCAAGGTCAAGTCCCCTTGTGGACCCCCTTGCTTGATCCTCTGCCGGAGGTTTCTTTACAAGTCTCAGGGCGCTGCTTCCACAGTCGTATACCCGTCTGCACTGGTTCCCCACTCAGGCTTTCAGAGCTTTGGCTCATGGCTGTGTCTGCCTCCACCCACGCCTCCGCCCGCACCTGCGCTCTGAGCCGGCGTTCTGCGCCCTGCATCCACTCTCTGCTCCCACGCTCAGAGTTTGTGTGCTTTCTTTAGCTTTTTGGGGTCCTAAATCTTGCTGCTTTCAGGAACAGGCCCCGTAGCTGCCAATGACTCGATGGGTACCCCAAACTTGCTCTATTTCTTTTTAGCTGGCTTCGGCGCTATAGGTGTTGTGTTTGGGGGGATTGGGGGTGGGGTGGTTGTTCAGCCCACGATTTAGTGAGAGCTGTTTCACCCCTTTATAGCATGGAAATGCCCCGATTCCACGTACCTTCCACACTGTGCCCTGTTGTGGGGTTCCTCCGTTCGTCTGGTCTTGTTTTTATGTCCCCTTGAGAATTTTTGTGTGTTTCGGTCAGGAGAGGTTAAGAGCTGCTTCTTACTCTGCCGCCATCTTAACCCGGAACCTCTAAGGGTTTTTTAAAAGGAGAGATGATTAAAAGAGATCACTCCTTACTTCCACTCTCAATGTTTGTTAGGAACTGCCTGATTACTGAAATGGAGACATGTTCTCCCAAGACTTCTAAGAGAAGACACTTTAATTTTTTTTTTTCTACAGGATCTATATTTTGAAGGACCATATGCTGGGCCACCTACCTAAAAACATTACCCAAATTACTGGCAGGGTCATTTTAGGGGAGCACCTGCCTTAGAGTTAATATGAAAGAAGAGTCATAATCTGGTTTAGAAATCACTCTGATTCTTTGGCCAAGAAAAGCAAATAAAACTAAGGCCAAAAATATGCCAAGCTGTTCCACAAATCAGCTTCTAGCATGGCTCTCATGCAATCTATATGAAAGAGTAAGAAGAGCACTGGAATTCGAGTAGGACCTGGGTTTGAATCCTGAGTCTGTCACTCCATTATTTTTGTTAATTTGGGGAAGTCTTTTCATTCTCCTTCTTGGTTTCTTGATCTATTAAATGTAAAGGTTAGATTCAATGAATTCTCTTTTTTAATCTACTTTTTCCTATCATTTTCTTTCAACCGAGTCATCTAACTACCTCTACTCAATAAATTCTAAGATCTATAAGTCTAGAATTTTTGTTATTCTCTTCAAATCAGATTCAAGATGATGCCATGTCTAGTCCTGGTTCTACCATGAACTAACTACAGAACCTTGGACAAGTCATTTTCCTCTTCTGTCAAATGGGGATGGTGAAGTCTAGAGAGGCTAATTATTTATAGTTGACTTCACTGGACTGTGAAAAAATAAATAGTTAATAATGATTCAAGCTAGATCCCAGGGCTTTCCTGACAGCACTATCCATTGCTTTTGCCATCATGCCACACACTGTCTTGCCTTTCCTATAGATTTCTATTTTTACTTTATTTCTCCATTACCATTAGACTATGAGCTCCTTGAGACCAGGAACCATGTTTTTGTTGTTATTATTATTTTATTGTTGTTAAAATTGGCCAGGTTATAACAACAGTTATAATTGTACCATGTTGTTGTTGTGTGATGGTGGTGATTTATCTTTCTTGTGAATAAGTCTGTATCCTGAAAAGATAATAAAAAAGGGAAAAGGACCTAATTGTACAAATATATCTATAGCAGCTCTTTCTATAGTGGCAAAGAATTAGAAATTAAGGGGATGTCGATCATTTGGGGAATGGCTAAACAAATTGTGGTACATGTTGGTAATGGAATACTATTATGCTATAAGAAATGATAAAATGATTTCAGAAAAAGCTGGAAAGATCTGCAGGAACTGATGCAAAGTGAAGAAAGCAGAACTGAGAGAACATTGTACACAGTAACAGTAATGTTGGACAATGATTATCTGTGAAACTTGGCTACTCTCAGCAATGCAATGCAATCCTCCAGAGAAAGGACTGTTGGAGTCGTCTTTCACATCAGTGTGTCTATTTTTATTTGGGATTCTGGATATGTATGAGTGTGCCTTACATCAGTGGCCAATATGGAGTGTGTTTGTGTTTTGCATGACAATAAAAAGATTTTTTTTAATGAGTGACACAATGGAGAGAGCGCCAAGCCTGGAGTCAGAAAGACTCTGACCTCAGATACTCACTAGCTGTGTGACTTGGGCAAATCATTTAACCTCTGTTTGTCTCAGTAAAATAAAAATTATACTAGCATCTACTTCCCAAGGTTCTTGTGAAGAGCGAATGAGATAATAATTGTAATGCTCTTAGCAAAGTGCCTGTGTAAAACGGAATTCTTTAATTTCTTTCATTTAACGGGGGGACCTGGAGGTCCTTTTGCCATAGAGATGTTTAGAATTTAACCAGCCCATAGGGACAGGAAATAGGAACCAAGGAACCCCCTGCTGCATCAGTTGCAAGCTGTCTGTTGCTGACAGGAGAGTCAGTTGCTGACAGTTGGTGGGTAATTTGCTGACAGTGAGGGCTGGCAATTTTGGGGAAGTTGGCTGCTGGGCATGAGTTGGTTCTTGAGGGTTGATGGTTGGTAGTGTGGGTTGGCATTTAGTTGCTGGAATATAAAGGCAGGCCTGAGCTTATTGAGAGGGCTTTTTGCCTCTGGGATCTCTAGAGAGCAGAAGGTCTGTCTCATAAGCAAGGATCTGCTGTTAGTTTGGACTACTATAGAAAACAGATTGAAGGAGTGCATGAGTGGTAGCTGTCTGTTATTTTAGGGAGTTATTAAATCATTTATAGATAATGTAGGTTAGATAGGCCTAGTATTTGCCAGGCAAGAAGCTGTCTTCAGATGATAGTTAGAGGTAGTTATTAGGAATTTTAAGTATATTTATAGGGTATTAGATTAGTAATCTCTCTTTCCTCTTTTCTATCTTTCCCTCCTTTACTATATTCTTTTACTATCTCTATTTTAATTAAACTAAATTGTTAATTGGTAAAAGCTGCTAGAAGTTTTCTTTTCTCTGACTTAAAGGAATAGTATTAATTTACAACTCTATTATAGTCTCATTAAAACTTAAATTGTTAAAAGATGCTCTCTTATTTTGCCAAAACCCCTATTTTAACCCTTACACCTGGCACATGGTAGGTGCTTAATAAATGTTCGTTGATTCACTTATCAAAGGAAAAGGAGCAATAGAAATACAGACACTATATATCTTATACTTTTAAAAGATATAAAGGGGGGCTCAGTGGATTGAGAACCAGGCTTAGAGAAGGGAGATTCTGGGTTCAAATCTGGCCTCAGACACTTCCTAGCTGGGTGACTCTGGACAAGTCACTTAAACCCCTTGCCTATCCCTTACCACTCTTCTGCCTTAGAATTGATTCTAAGATGGAAGGTAAGGGTTTAAAAAAAGGTATAAAGAACTTTACAGATGTACAAATGCCCAATGGGAATTGTACCTGCTGATGATTTAGAGGGTTATGACCTTAAATCTGTTTTTATTTCATCGTTGAATTATCTAATAGGTTAATCATTCAGTGTCTAGAGGCATATAGCCTGAAATTATTTTGGCAAATAATTAACAACTGACTATCCAAAAGAAACAAAAAATGGATGCATGACCCACTTTAAAGTTTAATCTGCATTCTTAACATTTTTTTTCATCATTGTCTTAAGCCCAGACAATCAACAAAACAATAAGTCAAGCCTTGATTTGTAATATTTACTTATTTCTAAGATCTAAATGCTGACACAGAAAATTTAACAATCAGCTTAGCAGTTCTGAGCTGGCTCAAGCTTACAATGGGCTTGACTTCTGCTCTGTCCTCTCTGACCTAGTGTTATACATAGAAAACTTCTTTTTACTGGAGGAATTTCATGTGAACTGGAATGACCTCCAGGAATTGATGCAGAATGAAAGGAGCAGATCCAGGAGAACATTGTAGACAGAGACTGATACACTGTGGTAAAATCGAATGTAATGGACTTCTGTACTAGCAGCAATGCAATGACCCAGGACAACTCTAAGGGATTTATGGAAAAGATGCTACCCACATTCAGAGGAAAGAACTACAGGAGTGGAAACACAGAAGAAAAGCAATTGCTTGAACACATGGGCTGATGGGGATATTATTGGGGATGAAGACACTAAATGATAACTCTAGTCCAACTATCAATAATTTGGAATTAGGCCTTGATCAATGATACATGTAAAATCCAGTGGAATTGCACATTGGCTAAGGGGGGTCAAGGGGGTTGGGGGGGAGAGGGAAAGAACATGAAATGTGTAACTAGAGGAAAATATTCAAAAGAAAAATTTAAAAAAAAAAGAAAACTTCTTTTGTAAAGCAGCTATGTAGTACTGTGGATAGAGTGCTAGAAATGGAGTCAGAGCAGACCTGAGTTCAAATCCTCACAGATTCTGACTAGCTGTGTGACCCTAGAAATTATTTTACATCAGCCTTAATTTTCCTCATCGGTAAAATATGAATAATAATAATAGCACCAATTTCATAGGCTAGTGTGGTGATCAGATTTTTATTTATTTATTTATTTTTGCTTTTTAAGATTTTTCCATGGTTACATGATTCATTTTCTCTCCCTCCTCTCTTCCCTCCCCCCTCCCAGAGCTGATAAACAACTCTACTGTTATACATGTGTTATCTGTGGTGACCAAATTAGATAATAATATGTGTAAAATGTTTTGCAAACATTTAAATGCTACATTCATGCTAACTCTTTTTTCTGATGGAGACAAAGTGGAAAGGAGACATAAAAGCCAGTGAAGAAAAGGTGAGATAGAGGGTAGAATCCTGAAAAGAGTAATGGATGAGATGCCTATGTGCCACCAAGAAGGTTGAAGACCCCCAAAATACCAAAAATATTCATAGCAGCACTTTTTTATCTTAAAAAAAAAAACAACCTGGAAACTGGTAAATATCAAAGCATCACAGAGTTAAAACTGGAAGGAATCTAAGAGGCCCTCTAGTGTAAACCCTTCATTTTATGGATCAGAAACTGTGGCCCAGAAAGGTTAAGTTATTTAACCAGGGTGACACAGGAAGTAATTCACAGTGCCAGAAAGTGAGTCAGTTTCTTGGGCTCTAAATCTAGCATGCTTTCTGCTGAGCCACTCAATCTCTCTTTTGTCCCTTGTCACCTAAGTGCCTGATGTAATTATCTTTTCTTCTTGTCCCCACCCTAACCCTCCAGTGAGATTATGAACCCTTTATCTCATAAATTCTACCTCTCTTACTTCTCTCACCTCTGTCCTTTTCTCTATTCATACATCCTGTACCCTAGATCAAGCTCTCACCTGGACTACTGCAGTAGCTTGAAACTGGTTTTTCTCTCTCTACTAAAGGTTATTAACCTGAGCTCAGTGAATTGTTTAGATAGATAGATAGATAGATAGATAGATAGATAGATAGATAGATAGATAGATGACAGCCAGACAGATAGACAGGTGGATGGATGGATGGATGGATGGACAAAGAGATAGATAGATAGATAGATAGATAGATAGATAGATAGATAGATAGATAGATAGATANAGATAGATAGATAGATAGATAGATAGATAGATAGATAGATAGATAGATAGATGGATGGATGGACGGACGGACGGACGGACAGACAGACAGACAGACAGACAGACAGACAGACAGACAGATAGATAGATAGATAGATAGATAGATAGATAGATAGATAGATAGA
>NW_025391540.1:0-5843 GCF_016433145.1 Gracilinanus agilis | reverse complement strand
TTATATTAAAAATAATATACAGTATTAAATAATATACTAATACTTTTCAGTATTAAAATTTCTTTCCAACATTTAAATCTCTTTTATTTAAGTCTTTGAAAGTGAAAAGCAATTCTCTGCCAAAAGTTCATAATCTAGCATTTATGAACTTATAAACAATATTTTAATAACTCTTTCAGCATGATTTGTTTTCTTTGCTCTAGACTCTCCTTAGCCTCTCCACATTCCTGGACTATTTTCAATTCCTCAAATCTCACACTCCTCTCATCTCTGTTGCCTTCTCGGATGAGCTATTTTATTAATGCTTTAAAAAGTTAGAAACAAGGGGGCAGCTGGGTAGCTCAGTGGATTGAGAGTCAGGCCTAGAGATGGGAGGTCCTAGGTTCAAATCTGGCCTCAGACACTTCCTAGCTGTGTGACCCTGGGCAAGTCACTTGACCCCCATTGCCTACCCTTAGCACTCTTCTGCCTTGGAGCCAATATACAGTATTGACTCCAAGACGGAAGGTAAGGGTTTAAAAAAAAATAAAAAGTTAGAAACAAATAATAAATATAGGTATAGTGGAGCTAGAGTTATGCTGAAATAAGTTTTCTTTGCAAAACTGATTATAAGAATTTTAAAATACAAAAATAATTTTTTCCTGAAAATTGTCTTCTTTTAACAAAAGCACTTTTGTGTACACATTTTTATAATGCTTTTCATTCATTAAGTGCCTTCCTCACAACCACCTTGTGAGGTAGGCAAAGCAGGTATTTCCCCCAATTTAGAGATAGAGGAACTGAATCTCAAAGCGGTGGTGACTTTCACAAGATTAAGCAAATGTCAAAACTGTGACACAAATTCAGGTATTTAGACTAATTCTAGTGATCTCTTCATTATGCCATAATTCTGGTACACTAGAATTCTTCTGAATCTAAGATAATGTGCTTCATCACAAATCTCTTCATTGTTTTAATACTTTTTTTTTTCTTGGACTTTACAACCTTGTTTAGAAATATACATAAAATATTTGCAGTCTTTTCCCAGTAGTATTCCAGATGTAAAAGCTTTTTTCAATGCCAGGATTTTCTTTTCTTTTCTTTTCTTTTTTTGCTGGATAGTAGCTGAAGTGAAATGTGGGCCACCAGTCGTTTTTAGAACTCCATGCCTCTTGAACCCAGTCTAGATGCTTTGCTTTTCCTTCACTATTTGTTTCAGATACTTTACCAGGTAGCTCCAAGCAGTTATGTTCTCAGTGCAACCAGAAAAATCCAAGACTGCAAAAAATATAACTTCTAGCCCCAGTTTCTGATGTTCTTTTTTCTTTGACTTTCTAAGTAACGTGTGAAATTCTAGCATAATCCTAAGAAAAGGCACAATCTAATACAAAATCTTAAGTATATTAATTTTAATTAATTAAATTAATTTGCTAATTCTCATACCTGAAATTCTCTACCTCCTCACTTCCATTTCATAGCTTGTTTACCTAATTTCTTTCAAGATTTAATCAAACCCCACCTTCTGCAAGAGGCCTTTCCTTGTATTATCCTACCCCTGTTGATGCCTTTCCTTCTAAGATTACTTAAGGGATATTTGGGGAGGATTAACACCTCTAGTGTGAGTGTTTACTGAGCCTTTTTTCAGGACTGCTCATCTACCTTTGTTGTCTACCTTGTCACAAGACTCTCGCTTGTGGTTCCAAGAAGCTGTAGCCTGCTTGCTGGCCACATCCCAGTAAAACCATTTCAGCAGGGGGGCTAAACCAGATTGAGGGTAACCTATGGGTCCCAAACCCATCGCTGAGTTAAAAGGATTTCTACCTCAAGCATGTGGAAACTTCCCCTTGTAGAATGAGAGGATGAGAACAATTTATTCTAGTGGCCACAAAGGTACTATGGAGGACTTAAGAGCCTGGTCAAACATCGAAGACACCAAGATGATCCACTGCTATCCCCAGTTATCCTGATGTTTGTCCTGCCACTGGGCTTGGATGATTCTGGAAGAGACAATGAAGCTGATGACTTCGTGCAACTCTGCCCACTTAAATCTAATACAAGTGCAAGTTAAGATATCACCCTGTGATGTCACTGGCACTCTTCAAAAAGAAAGGATGAAAAACAATTTTCCATCTGCTCCATATGTAATTTGTATGTACTTAGTCATTTGCATGTTGTCTCCCTTTGAAAATGAAATCCTTGAGAGAAAGGAAAAGTTTTGTCTTTCTTGGTTTTCCCCAGAGCTTGGCACAGTGACTGACAGTAGCTAGTAAGTGCTTCATAAATGCTTGTTGTATTGTCATTACTGTGGAAGAATTTAATAACTAGGCAACACAATGACCAACCACAGTGACAAAGGATTCATCTTGAAATATAATATCCACTTCCAGTGAAAAAGCTTATGGACCCAGAGTACAGATTGAACCATATTTTCTTTTTTTTCTTTTTCTTTGGACATTGCTAATTCAGGAAGGCATTGTACATGACTATAAGTATTTGTAACAGGTTTGTCTTTCTTGCCTTCACAGTGAGTGGGAGAAGGTGACAGAGGAAGGAGACAATTCAGAATTGAAAGTAAAATAAGCTTGGATTGACATTTAGATAGATAAATGACTAAAAAAGGCAATAAATGAATGGATAGATAATTAAAGAAATAAATAATGGATGGATAGATATGTATAAGATGGGTAAATGCTTCTGACTAGTTATGTGACTAAAATGAGTTAAAAAATAAAATGAATAAAATGTTCCAGGAAGGTTCCAATCAGTGATAAAGAAGAATTGTTTAAAAGTTTAAAAAAAAAACCTCTTTGATCTAGCAATACCATTAAAAGATCTGTATCTCAAAGAGTTATGAAAAGAGACAACATCTTAGTAAAAATAGGCATACACACACACACACACACACACACACATTCCTGAAGAATATTATAGCCAAATCTCAAAACTCTCAAGTAGAAAATATTGCAAGCAGTCAGAAAGAAATAATTTAGATATCATGAAGCAAAGTCAAGATCACACAAGATTTAGCAGCTTCCACTTTATAAGAGCAGAGAGCTTAAATATAATATTCCAAAAGGAAAAGAAGCTAGGATTACAACCAAAATTAACCTGCCCAGCAAAACAGAGTACAAACCTCTGTCGGGAAACATTGATATTTAATGGAAAAAAAGGGTTTTCAAATATAAGACTAAAGAGAAGCACAAAAAGTTAACAGGAAAGAGAAATCATGAGAAGGTCAATGATGTTAAACTGGTTACATTCCTATATGGGAAGATAATTCTTGTAACTCCTAAAAGTTTTGTCAATGTTAGGGCAATTAAAAGGAGTACACACAGACAGAGGGCATGGGTGTGAGTTGATATAATGGGGTTATTTTTTAAAAATTAAGAGGTAAGAAAGAGGGATGCACTGGAAGAAGGAGTGAGGATAAAAAGTAGAATGGAAAAACTTATCTCATCTCGTAAAAGAGACAAAAGAAAGAGTTTTTACAATAGAGGGGCAAGTATGAACCTTACTTTCATGGGAATTGGCTCAGACAGGTAATAATATACACACTTATTTGGGCATAAAAATCTATTTTACCTTACCGGGAGTAGGAAGAAATAGAGAAATTCCATTTAAACTAGCTACAGACAATATAAAACACTTAAGCATCTAAGATAGACCCAGGAACTATAGAGGAACACAATTATAAAACCCTTCTCACAAATAAAATCAGATCTAACCAAATGGAGAAATAGTAATTACTTATGGGTAGACCAAGCCAATATAATAAAAATAACAATTATACCTAAATTAATTTACTTATTCAATGCCATACCAAACTACTAAAATTTATGTTGTAGAACTAGAAAAAAATTAATTTAAAAATCTGTAAAGGAAAATGTGAAGAAAGGTGGTCTAGGAGGACCAGATTTCTTTCTTTTTTGTTTCATTTTTTTATTGTCATGCAAAACTCACNTTGCCCACCCTTACCACTCTTCCCCCTAGGAGCCAATACACAGGAGTTAAGGGTTCAAAACAAAACAAAACAAAACAAAACAAAAAAATATACACTTATGTGAAAGATGACTCCAACAGTTCTTTCTCTGGAGGTAAATAGCATTCCCCATCATAAGTCTTTCAGGATTGTCCCAGATTGTCACATTGCTGGGAGTAGCAAAGTTTTCACAGATAATCATCATCCAATATTGGTGTTATTATGTACAATGTTGTCCTAGTTCTGCTTATTTTGCTCTGCGTCGATTCTTGCAGGTATCTCCAACTTTTTCTGAAATCCTCTTGTTTATCATTTCTTATAGCACAATAGTATTCCATTACCAGGACTAGATTTCAAACTTTATTACAAAGTGGGAATCATCAGAACGGTCTGTTACTGGCTTATAAATAAAGCGGTGGATCAATGGAATAGAATAGGTTCACAATACATAATAATAAATGACCATAACAACCTGGTGTTTGATAAATCCCAAAAATCCAAGCTTTCAGGATAAGAACTTACTATTTGACAAAAATTTCTAGGAAAACTGGAAAGCAAGAGGAAGTTAGGTGGCTCAATGATAGAAAGCCAGGCCTAGAATTGGGAGGACTTGGGTTCAAATCTGGATTCAGACACTTCCTAGTTGTGTGATCCTGAGCAAATCACTTAATCCCAAAATACCTAGCCTTTGTTGCTCTTCTGCCTTCAAAACAATACATATTATCAAATCTAAGACAGAAGGTGAAATATTTTTTGAAAATGGAAAACACTTTGGCAGAAACTTGGCATAGACCAACATCTCACACTATATGCCAATAAAAGGTCCAAAGAGCTACATGATTTAGACATAAAGCAAATGAGAGTAAATTTTAATCTGTCATATCTAGGGATAAGAAATAAATTTATAACCAATCAAGAGATAGAGAGCATTATGAAATATAAAATGGATAATTATAATTGCATTAAATTTAAAAGGTTTTGTACAAATAAACTAAAGCAGTTATGATTAGAAGGAAAGCAGAAAACTAGGTGGGGAATGAGGACAGGATTTATAGCAAGTTTCTCTGATAAATGCACTGTTGGTGACCTTGGAAAGTGATCTAACCATTCTGGAGAACAATTCAGAACTATGTCCAAAGGGCAATAAAATCGTACATACCTTTTGACTCAGAAATATCACTACTAAGATTGTAGCCCAAAAAGACCTAAGGAGGGAGTTCCGGGTTAAGATGGCGGCAGAGTAAGAAGCAGCTCTTAACCTCTCCTGACCGAAACACACAAAACTCCTCAAGGGGACATAAAAACAAGTCCAGACGAACGGAGGAACCCCACAACAGGGCACAGCGTGGAAGGTACGTGGAATCGGGGCATTTCCATGCTATAAAGGGGTGAAACAGCTCTCACGAAATCGCGGGCTGAGCAACCAACCCACCCCCACCCCCTCCACACACAGCACCTATAGCACCGAAGCCAGCTAAAAAGAAATAGAGCAAGTTTGGGGCACCCATCGAGTCATTGGCAGCTCCAGGGCCTGTTCCTGAGAGTAGCAAGATTTGGGACCCCAAAAAGCCAAAGAACTCACCCGAAATCTGAGCGCGGGCTTAGGACGCAGAGCACTAGAGCAGAGCTCAGGCGGGCTCAGAGCTCAGGCTCCGAGGAGGCGTGGGTGGAGGCAGACACAGCCACAAGCTAAAGCTCTGAAACCCTGAGTAGGGAACGAGTGCAGACGGGTATACAACTGTGGAAGCAGCGCTCTGAGACTTGTAAAAAAACCTCCGGCAGAGGATCAAGCAAGGGGATCCACCAGGGGGCTTGACCGCGGACAGACCCTGAGCGCAAGGATAAACCTGAGAAGCTGCTGGGCTAACGATGGCTACCCAGACTC
>NW_025391539.1:0-9263 GCF_016433145.1 Gracilinanus agilis | reverse complement strand
AGCTCTCCTCTGTATGGAGCCCAAAGAGTGTGCTGACCCCTTGGTCCAAAGATTCCAGGGCTGTGTGCAGTCCAGCTATGGTTGGAATACTTCTTAATGTCATTCTAATTCTGATGCACTTCAGAACCCTTTCCCTTCTCCCATGCCTGGGGGCCCTCAGGCCTCTTCAGTACCAGGCCATTAAAACGTTCCAGGCCCTTTACACAGGCACCATAGAGGGTGGGGGTGGAGGGACATGGCCCATCCAGGTGGAGAAGAATTATAGACTCTACCCCTGTCTTGCCTTCTCAGTTATATCCCAGGGAACATAAGCAACACTGGGGGGTGAGGGGACAGAAAGCCCATGGAGGAGGTGCCTTCCACTCAATTGCCCCCACCCAAGCCCTGCCCTTGCCTTATCCAAGATGGAGTCCCTCTCTCAGCAGGTGGCCCTCCTCTGGGCCTCGGATCCATTGGTCCACAGCAACAACTATTATTACCTGATTTCTGTCCCCTCAGCTCCTCCTTGTTTCCTTGAATGGAGTCTTTCCAGGGATCTCAGATGTGAAGCGAGAAGGCTGTTGGGAGGCCAATGAGGCAGTCAGCCCAACACCCTCATTTGGGAGAAGAGGAGGATACTGAGGTCCAGGGAGGTCTGGTGACAAGCCAGAGGTGGGTAGGACCAGGGGCCTGCATTCCCAAACCAGCCTCTTTCCCATCTGCCTAGGCCATCTCCTACAGTCTCCTGGAGTCCCAATGAAAAACCTCTTCAAAGCCTGGGGGTGGGGTGGGTCCAACAACTCTCCAAAGTCCCTTAGCCTCAGCCACTCATTCCTGACATTCTCTTGAATGGGGTTGCTTTCAATCAAAACACCTGAGGAAGGCTTCCATGACCTGCTTTTAAAGGGCCAGGCTCTGGCAGTCAATATAGCTTCCCCTGATTCCCCTAATTGTATTTTCCATGTGGGAGGCCCTAGTCTTCCCTGGAACACAGAAGGAGCTCAGGAGCTAGATAAGTCATCTATGGAAATGGTGAATAAATGAGTCCAAGTACAAGGACAGTGGGGGAGGGCAGGACGAAAGTGGGAGACAGAAAGGATCTCAGCTTTAGGGCATCCTCTGCCTGTACATCTATTGCAGAGAAGACTTGATAGAGGACTCTTATTCCCCTCCCAAACTACAATGCAGCCAGGCAGTACAGTGGATAGTCCTGGGCTTGGAGTCAGATGATTCAGATCTGGCTCCAGACACTTACTAGCTGTGTGACCCCGAGAAAATCACTTCACCTTGTTTGTCTTTGTTTCCTCCTCTGTAAAATACGTTGGAGAAGGACATGGCAAACCACTCTAGTATCTACACCAAGAAACCCCCAAACATGACTAAACAACAACATCACCACAAACCACTAGGCCAATCATGTGACTCACTACCCACAGCCCTTCTCCCAAATTGCCTTTTTTTGTGTACTGGGGAAGAGTGACCTGTGGGACAGTGCAAAGAGTGATGGGTCTGGAATCAGAGGAATAAGGTTCAAGCTCCCACTGCTGCCCACTGAAAAGTCAATTGCCTCCCACCCGGGCTGTTTCTTTATCAGTAAAATGAAGGAACTTGACTAGATGACCTCCAAATGTACCTTCTAGCCTTCAATTTGTGATAACTTTGTTCCTTAGCAGAGCCTCAAGCTCCACCTACAGGAAAAGCATCGAAGGCAGTGTGGTACAGGGCTGAGAGAACTGGGCTGGAGTGCCACCTCTGCTACTTCCATGCTGTGTGGCCTTGGGGGACTCGGCCCTAGCTGTCCTCATTCTAAATTTGTGCCCTTACATTCCTCATCAGGAAATGGCTGCTGGGGAGGGGCTACCCAGGTGTTTCCAAGGTTCCTTGAACTGTAACCTTCTATGTTCTGTGATCTCACTCTTCTGAGAACCTGTAGCAGTTACCTCTTCAGCCCTGGTGTGCTGTTTCCTTTTCAGGTAGGAAAAGACTTACACTGAAATGGGAAGTGGCTGGGAAGGAGAAGGTATGGTTTGGGCCCTAGTAGGCAATACCGTTTGTTTGATCAGTGTGTTCTGTTAGGCAGCCAGTGGGCATGGCCAGTGGTTTTTCTTCTGTTGGGTGTAGAGGGGCCTCAATAGGACCCCTTCACTGGTTGACGTTTTTCACATTCCTCCCTGCCACTTACACTTCATCTTGAACAGTAAAGGGTTAAGATCTTCAACAATTCTCTTTCCAAATGTAGATTGTGGAGCCCCCTCAGCACATACAGGTGATGTGAGTCCCAGAACAGAGGTTCTAAGACAATGGTGTTAGCCAGGAAAATCCCACTGGTCCAACAATCAGGAAGGCTGGGCCTAAACCTCATTAGTAACTAACTAAGGTAGTGCTGGCTCTGTTACTAACTGTGTGACCTGGGCAGGAAGTTTGGTTTCCAAGGCCAGGCTAGGGAGTTTGGATCCAGATTTGTTCTGAAAACAAAAAGCTGAAGGCGAGGTCAATGGAAAGATGTCTAGGATGGATGGGTAGGTGTGAATCTTGGTTTATGGCCAGCTAGATGTAATGGATTAAGTGAGTTTGGATTCATTCTCCCATAGCTTAGCCCTAGGGTGGAATTCCAAAACTAAGTTAATTATTTTCTCCCAGGAGGGAAGGAGGGTGCCCAGGAGCTCTAAAGGGCTTTTGGAGATAATCTAGCCTGCACACCCCAGTTCAGAGATGAGAAGACTGGGGCTTGGAGCTTAGATGGCCCTCCTAAGGGCACATATTCAGTTAGTGGCAGAGTTGGGCCAAGGACTCAGGTCCCTGGCATTTGTCTAGCCCTCTTCCCATCACAGCAGGCTACTCTCAATCATTCCTTTTATTTGAAATCCATGTGTCTGAAACATTCATTACCAATGCTGTAATTTTTCCAAAACCAGAGATAGTTATTCACATGGGAAGAGACTTGCCAGGTTCCCTTGGCAGTGGGATTGGGGGGAGGGGGCGGGCATCTAAGCCTGGCAAAAATTTATTAGACAACCCCAAGTGAAGATTTTCAAAGATCATGGCTGGTTTCTAACCTGTTCTGTGTCATTTTCCTCTCTCCCATCCCAGTAGCAAAAGTGGAAAGAGAGAGAGTTCAAGATATTAGAAGCTTGCCAAAAAGGTGAGTTCTTCAACCTTGGCATAAAAATCCCTTTTCTGCCTATGCATGCACTTGCTCCTCCTCTCATCCAAAACCTGACATTAGGAAAGAAATGCAAACCACACCTTAGCATTTGATGTTATCAGCAAGATTACCCAGGCTTTGAGGACCAGGAAAACCCACATTCTCACTGGAAAAATTTCTTAGCACAGAAGGTTCAGGGAATTTGGGGGGGGGGGGAAATACTTGAAACACTGTTAACTCTGAGGGCTCAAGCCCCAGTATTGTCCTGCTTCATCAAGGAGTCCATCTTTTCAATGGGATTTCACACCCTGCTAAAGCTCAGGAGAGGGAGATTTCATTAAATCAGAGCAATCAACTTCTCAGAGTTTTCTAAACATCCTCAATTCCAGACCAATCATCATTTTTATCATTGCAGAGCCAAGGCCCCAAGCCTGGGCACACTCATTACCTGTGATTTACTATGAATTTCTTTGATCTATGATGAAAATGAAGAATATAATATAATTACATACATGATTTAATTAGTCAAAAGAAAATTAAATATTATGCTTAACTAAGAACTGAAGTACTTGTACCTTACACATGGCTGAAAATAATAAGATCAAACTAAGCCAGACCATAATGAATAATTCTTGACAAGCTTGCTTCTTTATTTAACCACAGTAAGATAATTAGTAAATGTCAATCTTATGATGTTTCAAAAGTTAATATGTGATTTTGAATGTACGGGAAGAAAAAAACCTCTATGAGATCATAAAGAAAAGAGGGTATAAAAATAAAAATCAGCAGATGGCACGTCAGATCACCCACTGCAAACCTCCTGGGGCTCTGGCTCTTCTCACTCCATTTTCACTCAATTGTCCCACCCCCAAGGGGAACAGGACTGCTGGTAACCCCCCAGCATCTCTCTATCCCTCTATCTACCTTTCTTCTTTCCCTCCTTTCCTAATTATCCACCAACTACCCATGTATCTGCCTACCTATCAATCTAATCTAATCCATCTACCTACCTACCTATTGATCTGTATAGATCTTCCTTTCATTCTTTCTTCCTTTCTAATTACCTACCTACCTTATCTATCTTCCTATTCATTTATCTATCTACCTACCTTTCTTCCTTCCTTCCTTCTTTTTCCTTTGTTTCCAATTACCAACTACCCATCTACCTAGATACCTGTCTATCTACCTGCCCACCTATTCATTGATCTACCTACTTTTTTTCTGACTTTTCTTTCTCTACCAGAGACCCAGACATCCTTCCACCAGCCAACCCACTCAACACCCTTCCTCATGTCAAACCAGAATGGTCCTTTCTATTCACGTAGGCAACCCTTCAACCAATTCCTAATAAACTAGGGGGAGGATTAGCTCTCCTTGCATCCATTCTAGTTCTCCTCATTACCCCACTGCTCCACACATCCACACCACGAAGCCTCGTATTCTGACCCGTCTCACAAGTACTATTCTGGATATTAACAGCTAACCTTTTAACCTTAACCTGAATTGGACGTCAACCTGTGGAACAACCATTTACTATCACTGGCCAGTTAGCCTCAGTCTCATACTTCACCCTCATCATTATCTCAATACCTTTAGCAGGAATATTCGAAAACTATATACTCCAGCCCAAACCCGTAATTCCTGGTCCAAGAAATTTAACAAAAATATTGGCCTTGTAAGCCATCAATGAAGGAAAAATCTCTCCTAGGACATTCTCAAGGAGGAGGCAACAAACACGTCACCATCAACACCCAAAGCTGATATTCTACTTAAACGACTTCCTGATCAAGTTCAATTTATGTACTATGCCAGTATTCAATTCACTTCATTATTAAAAAAATTTTTTTGGTCCTATGTATATAATAGATGGATTTATTTACCCCTAGCATATCTCATACGCATTTTTATTCTCTCATATTACTAGATACATAATATTCATAATTATACTAACTACATTAATATCTATAAGTACCATAATTTATCTAATACCTGAGTATTCTTAACCTGATATATATCATAATGTCACATAAGACATATTATGTAGATGGGCATATACATAGTGTCCATGGTAATGGGATCAACAACCCTAATCTTACTAACATATCATCCCCATCAGGAATGCCTCAATCCTCCCCTCAAGAGAGATCACCATCCCGCCATCTAAAGGCTTGCAGTCCTTCAGAGGAAATGCATGAATTGTGACCTGCCTGATTCTTTCCACTGGCTACTGGTTGTTACTTCAGGGTCATAAAATTGTTCATTGCATCCAAAGTGCCATTAAACAAGGCATCCCGCTGTTATGATTACTAATCAGCCCATAACGAGGCATAACTGATTCTGACTGGCATGGGGGGAGGATTTTTTGGGGGAAGCTATATCCAATGGGCGGGTGCCTCAGACATCGATATAATCTAGGACCTAGAATACAGTGCTGTTCTCCTAGTTCACATGGATTAAACGAGGGTATTATATGAATTTTTATAAGATGTTATTATTAGCAAATATAAATTTAATGTACATATTCATTAAGCCCCTACCCCTTAACAAAAAATTATATCTTTATTTCCATCAAACCCCAAAACTGGAAGACATAATTTTAAACATAAATATAGGGACAAGAGTTAAAAACGATATAAATAATATAAATAGCATTATAGTATTATGATATTATAGTATGATAACATGATAGTATAAATAAAATATACAAATATACACAATGTACAAAATGTACAAAAATAAAACATTTCATTAAAATATTTTACAAAAGTATACTAAGTGGATTTTTTTATTTTTTTATTTTTCAGTTTAAAAATTTAGTTAATATTGACATGGTATCTAAATTAAAATCACAGGCATGCACATCCACAGATTTTATTATTTTTTAACTACTTAATGTAGCTTATTTAAAGCAAAGCACTGAAAATGCTGAGATGGTCCATGAAATAGACCCATAAAACAAAAAGTTTGGTCCTAGCCTTACTGTTAAATTTAATTAGACACATGCAAGTTTCCATTATCCAGTGCGAATGCCCGTAAGATTGTTAGTACAAGATAAAAGCAGCCCGTATCAGGCACACAAATAGTAGGCATTACACCTTGCTCAACCACACCCCCACGGGACACAGCAGTGACTATCATTCAGAGAATAAATGAAAGTTTGACTAAATCCTAATTATTTAGGGTTGGAAAATTCCCTGCCAGCCTCCATGGTTATAAGATTAACACAAATTAACAAGTCTCAGCGTAAAGCGTGTTTAAGCTATATATAAAATAAAGTTATTACTTAACTAAACTGTAATACACTCCAGTTAATACTGAAATAAACAATTAAAATGACTTTATTTTTTTTATACCCTTAATTTCTGTGTATTGGCTTCTAGGTGGAAGAGTGGTAAGGGTGGGCAATAGGAGTCAACTGACTTGCCCAGGATGACACAGATGGGAAGTGTCTGAGGCCGGATTTGAACCTAGGACCTCCCATCTCTAGGCCTGACTCTCCATCCACTGAGCTACCCAGCTGCCCCCTAAAATGACATTAATAATGCTGACTACATGACAACTAAGACACAAACTGGGATTAGATACCCCACTATGCTTAGGCATAAACTCAAATATTTGAATAACAAAACTGTTCTTCAGGGAACTACTAGCCATTGCTTACAACTCAAAGGACTTGGGGGTGCCCTAAACCCACCTAGAGGAGCCTGTTCTATAATCGATAAACCTCAATAAACTCAACCCTATCCTGCCAACACAGCCAATATATGGCCCTCGTCAGCCCACCTCAAAAAAGCCAAACAGTAAGCAAACTTATTTTTCCATTAAAACGTTAGGTCAAGGTGTAGCACATGAAAGGGAGGGAAATGGGCTACATTCTCTCTTTTAGAGAACAACGAATCACATTATGAAACTATAGTGCTTGAAGGAGGATTTAATAGTAAATTAAGAATAGAGGGCTTAATTGAATTAGGCAATAGGGCCCACAATACTGCCTGTCACCCTCCTCAGTATAATTGACCAAAATTACTAATAACTTCATTAAATAAAAGAGTAGAAAAGTGGTAATGTGGTAAGTGTTCTGGAAAAGAAGGTGAGACAACAGGAAGCACCCACAGGGGATAAGTGGGGGGGAAGAAATATACCATTAGGGAGGGGAGATTGATAGATTATAGACAGATGGATAGAAAGAAAGGTGGACCGTGGGATTGATAGATAGGCAAGACAACAGGAAGGAACCATAGGGAATAAGTGTGAGGAGAACGAAGATACTATTAGCAAGGGGAGATTGATTGGTAAATTATAGATAGATGAAGAGATATAGATAGATGGATGGATGAATAGAGAGAAAGATGGAGAGTTGGATGTATAGATTTATAATTGATAGAGTATTGATTGATATGCTAAATGATAGACTATATATTGATGGATGGATGGATATGTGATAGATTGCTAGGTTGATAAATGAATAGATTGATAGATGAATAGACAGAATAATAGATGATACATAGATGGATAGATTAATAGATGATGGACACAGAGACAAAATATAGAGAGATAAGATGCATCTATGTAAACCATAAGCTACCATTATTTGTAATGGTGATAAGGTAAAACCTTCCCAGTAAAATCAGGAGTGGAACAAGTGTGCCCATTACCTCCACTACTATTCAAAATCATCTTCTAGCAAAAGAAAATGGTAGACTTAGCAGTAAAAAAAGGAAATTCAAGGTGTTAGAAAGGCTAATAAGGTAAGAAAACTATCTCTTTCTACAGATGATATGATGGTCTATTTAGAAAATTCTAGAGATTTAATTTAAAAGCTTGTTGAAGCAATGGATAATTTTAACAAAGTAGCAGGATGTAAAATAAACCCACATAAATCATCAGCATTTCTATATGCCACCAAGCCATGTAAGAAGAGATATTAACAGATACCCCATTTAAAATATCCATAAACAGCATTAAAAACCCTGGGTGTTTACCAGCCAAGACAAATCCAGGTGCTACATGAACATGATTAAATAATTTTTATACCAAAAAAGTCAGATATAAATAATTGGAGAAATGTTCATTGTTCATGGGAGGGAAAAATCCAATATCATAAAAATGAAAATGATTTTAAAGTAATCTACTTATTTAATGTAATTCCAATTACGTTTCCAAAAAAAATTTCATAGAGCTAGAAGAATTAATAAAAAATTTATTTGCATGAAGCAAAGGTCAAGAATATTAAGGGAATTAATGAAAGGAAATAGAAAAGAAAGAAGTCTAGCAGTACCAGATCTTTAACTGTATCGTAAAGCAGTAATTATCAAAACTATCTGTTACTTGTCTGTAATTAGGATTTGCACCCCAGGACTCTAAATCCCACCTTCCCATGTTTCTTTTCACTTTAGGTACTAAAGTAGGGATGATATAAGTTTTGCATAGCTCTGCCCCTCCCTCTCTTTTCCCCTGATGATGTCTGGGAAAGTGAGCTTTATGTCAGCCAGGAGTATCTACACACATGGGTTTACTTTTCATTATATAATTAGGTTTAAACTTCTTTTTCTTTCAGTTTATTCTCTTTCTACTTCAAGTGATTATTAATAAACTTTATAAAATAAAATACTTGGACTTATTGGATATCAATTTAAATCTTACACTGGTTAAGAAAGGTGGCTATGTGGAGTGGAGTAGATATGTGATATACAGCAGTAAATGATGAGTAACCATGCTTTTGATAAATGTAAAGATTTAAGTTTTGGGGATAACAATTCCTATTTCACAAAAACTGTTGGGAAAACTGGAGAGCAATGTGTCAGAAATTAGGTATTTTTAATGGGATTTCCTTAATCTCTTCCTCTGTCTCCTTAAGATGCTAGAGAGCAGGATTTCCAAGTAGATCAGAAGTGACAGATTCAGTGAGTCAGTAAGCCAGAGCTGAAGATTCTGTTACCAAAGAGACCAGGACCTGAGGAGAGGAAGTAGCCTGTCCTCTGACAGGAAGTTAGGGTGGACAGTTGGTCAGTGAGGAGAAAAAGGAAGCAGCCACTGACAGTTGAGGGTCTTTTCCCTTCTGGGGTCTCTAGAGAGCAGGAAGTCTGTCTCTGAGGGAAGGTTCTGTTGGCAGTTGGCTGCTGACAGTTGGGCTGCTATA
>NW_025391538.1:0-6705 GCF_016433145.1 Gracilinanus agilis | reverse complement strand
AAGAAAATAGCCAGGCTGTTCTTTGTGATTTGGCATACAAAAGAGAGAAAACATGGACCTGGAATAGACCTCACAGGACATCTGGTCTAACCTCCTTCAGTTCACAGATAAGGAAACTGAAGCCCAGAGAGGTACAAGGACTAAGTTCATAAGATCATTCATCCAGGTAGTTAAGCATCACAGATGTGATTTGAAACCCGGTCCTCTCCTTCCTGAACCAACTCTCTCTCCACTACTCCACAAGGCATGGACTGGCCCAAACTACTGCAGAAGTCTACAAAGTCTGGCCAAGAAGTCCTCTCTTAAAAGATCTTCTGAACCAAACTAAGCATCGATCCTACCTGCATGAGCAACCCCCATCATCACAGAGTCAAAGAGCCGCTCCCAACCCAAGAGATAAAAAGACTTATCTCTGCGACAAAAAATCTGTTTCCCATTATCTTTTCCCCAAGTATTTTAGCAAACAAGGCAAGCAATCAAAGGCTACAACAACCAGTCTTCTTATCCCTTCCCCCAACATCCTTTCCTATTACATGAGCTGAACTTCACATGCCTATGTTGCTTGGCATGGCATTTTCACTGTGGGGATAACTTTCTCCACCCTACCATCTGGGGGAGATAACTGGATTTGTACACATGTATAACACATTAGAGTGGACCATTAAACTTACCAGCATTAGGACCATCTGCAGTGATTCTAATTTCTCATCTTGAGAGCCTCAATTGAGCCCCTGTTGTAAAACATGGTAATGATGGAAGGTATTAGGGAAAGATGATTTGGAGCCAGGAGCATTTTAGTTTTAGTGGATTAGATAAGCTCCCTGGTGCCATGAATATTCTATTCTATTATAACAAAAGTCGATGTGGAAACTAAATCAGGTTTAGACCAACATCTTATGCCATATAATACATGATCTAAATATAAAATATCATATGAAAGCATCAGAGGAGATCAGAAGGAACCTTCTACACTTATGACTAGAGGATGAATTCTTAACAAGGGATATAGGGGCTCACAGAAAACAAAAGAAAAACTTCCAGTTGCATAAAATTGAAAAGTTGTTTTATGAACAAAATCAATGCTGCTAGAATTAAAATGGTAGCAGCTAATGGGATAGAGGTGGGCTTTGTAGTAAATATCTTATAAATGTTTGACACCCAAGATGTATAAGGAATTGATATAAAAATGCAAGAAAGGAGACTTTTCCCAATAAACAAGTGGTCAAAAGATATGAATAGTCAATATTCAAAGGAGAAAATTCAAATTATAAAACACCATATGAAAGGATACTCTGCATTATCTAGTAAAATGAATGCAAATTAAAACAGCTCTGAGGTTTCCCCTCATATCCATCAGGTTGGCAAATATTAACAAAAATAAAAAATGATAAATGCCTCAAGAGCAACAAGAAGACAGATGCACTAATGGACTTTTGGTGGAGTTATATTTTGGGAAATAGTTTGGAATTCTACTTTAAAAATCACTAAACTGCATTACCTCTGACCAAGTGTTATTATTAGTAAGTACGAAACGCAAGGAAGGCAAGGACAGAGGGAAAGGTCCTATAATTACAAAAATATGAATGTTGTTAGGTTTTTAAACCCTTGCTTTCTCTCCTATTAACACCTCTTAAGACAGAAGGGTTAAGAACTCTTCAAATGGGGATAAATGACTTGTTCAAGATCATACAGCTAGGAAGTGTTAAAATCTGAGGCCAGATCTGATACCAGAACTTCCCAACTCCAGGTCTGGTGTTCTATCCATTGGACTACTTTGCTGCCCATTGTTGTTTGATGACAATGATGATGATGGTGATGTTGATGATCATGATTATGGTGATGATGATGATGGTGGTGGTGGTGGTGGTGTGGAGGAGAAGGAGGAGCAGGAAGAGGAGGTTGTGGTTTTTTTTCCAATCCTTCATGATCCTATTTGGTGTTTTGTTGGCTGAAATATTGGAGTGGTTTTCCATTTCCTTCTCTACTTCATTTTATAGATGAGGAAACTGAGGCAAACAGGGTGAAGTGATTTGCCCAGGGTCACAAGGGTCCTCCAGACTCCAGGACCAACTCTCTATCCACCATACCACCTAGCTTCCCCCACAAAAAAATATGAATAGCTGAACTTTTTATAACAGCAAGCACCAGGAAGGAAATTCAGTGGTTGTCCACTTGGGCATAGGAGCAATTTGATAGGATCTCTTGGATTTAGAATTAGAAGAATCATAGATTTAAAATTAGAAAGGATTTTAGAGACCTTCTAGCTCAACATGATCATTTTACAGTTGTGAAAACTGATGCCCATAAGGGAGAAGAGACTTGCCCAAGATGATACAGAATCAGGATCTAAATCTACATCTTGTGACCCCAAACTCGGTGCTCTTTCCATCCTACTTCACTGAGTTTATCTAAGCAGGAGAGGACTGGCAAGTACTTTAAATCATGGGTGGAAGAGGTATATGAATATGATGTAATATTATTGCACCATAAAAAGGATTAACATGAAAGTGAGAAAAATAAAGTGATGTGTTTGAGCTAGGAAGCCCATAGCTCTTTCTACATTTAATCAATAATCTTATACTCTCTATGTTAAGGGAAGCCCTTCTAGTTGTACACAGACCATCCAAATAAGCACCCATGTCCATTTACTGCCCAGGAATTCCAGGCTAAGAACCAAGAAACAGATTGGGATAGAGCTGTGGGTGGAGTTATACTAAGAACTTCATTCATGAGCCAGCGGGCTCATGAACTTGGAGTCAAGATGACCTGAGTTCAAATCCCATTTCAGTCATTTACCAGCTGTAAGGATCTGGGCAAATCATTTAACCTCTCCTAGAGACTCAGTTTCCTTGTCTCTAAATTGGAGATAATAGCCATTTCTCAAGGTAGTTATGAAGATCAAATGAGAGAACATGTAAAATCTACAAGCTTTAGTATAACTGCCAACTATAATTATTATCAGGATACATTTCCATTTTCCTAACCTTCTAGGCAATAGTTAATGTGTTAGGAAGTAAGTAGTCTCACAAAAGGGAGGAAGGGTTACATAAAATGTGTTCTAAAGTCCCTTCTATCTGGAAAGTCTCTCATCTAAGAGCTGCTGCCTTAATATGGGTCTCCTCTATCTTGGAATATCTCATGTACGCAGCATGGCCTTACTCTTTCTTGGGTTTTCAAAGAGGGGCAAGTTTGTCCTGAACCTCTCGAACCTCAGAGCTGCCTAGGACCAACCTAGGTATCTCCTTCCTCCATCCTCTTCTGCAGGTCACATCTTTCTTCAGGATACCCCAATGGCACCCCCTGCTGCTGAATAGTAATATTCCATTGCAGGAACAGATAAACCTCTTTAGCCTTGGCTCTGCCTTTCTAACATTGTCCTGGACTGACTGTCTTAATCAAGGATACATGTAAAACCCAGTGGAATTGTGCATCGGCTAAGGGGGGCTAGGGAGGCTAGGGGGAGAGAGAAGGAACATGAAATATGTAACTAGGGGAAAATATTCAAAATAAAAATTTTAAAAATGAAATAAATAAAATAAATTGCTGTCAGAGTCTTTCTGAGTGCATGACTCATCTCCCTAGGTCCAGATGAAGACAGTAATTCAAAGAGATAAGAGGCCAAGGGAGCATTCCTCAGAGAATTAAAGAATCCTGGAATCTCAGAATTATAAAGGACTTTATAGACCATCTAGTTCAAGTCATGCTGGCCAGGAATCACTCCTAAAAAGCATCCCAGACAAGTGATAGCTCAGCCTCCACCTGAATATCTCCAGTGAAGGGGAGACGTACCACCTCCCAAGGCTCCCCATTCCATTTTGGAATAGGTATAACTGTGAATAAATTGGTTTTATATTAGATCTAAATTGGCCTCTCTGCATCTTCATCTTATTCCTCCTTATTCAACTTCCCAGAGCCCAGAAGAACTGGCTGCCAATATTGTGACACCATCATGCCCTTCTACCTATTCCTGGGAGCTGGAAAGTCAAGGGGAGCATCAGCTGAGATGCAGGGCTACAGGCTGAGCTCTCTGAAAAACAGGTTCTTTCCTCTCTGGGATGACTGTACCAAAGAGTTCTCTATGCACTTCCACACCCTCCACTCAACTGAATTGGCCCTGAGTACAAAATTCCTAGCCCCAGCTCTGCAGAGGACACAAGTGCTGACTTAAGCAAACCAATATCAGAGTAACATGCTTTGTAAGGAGTTGGAAAATGTGCCTTTTGCACCAAGGATGAATTTCATGTAGAAATCAACAGAGCATGACTGACAAGCAAAATCAAATTCAGGCCTACAGGAAGGAAGAAATAGGGCCCTGCTGTGTTTAAAGTCTGATTTGTTCGAGTAAGGTTTCATAGATATTCCCATCATGCTCAGCCCCTGACAATGAGTGCTCTGGGAGGTTCGCCCACACTTGGATGCCCTTGGACAAATCACTGGATTTTTGTTCAGGGCACAGGACTTTGGCTCCTGACATCAGATTAGATTCTCCTCCTTCTTCCCCAAGGACTATCCAATTGGGAAGCAATCCTATTTCCCTTTTGGTTTTGACTCAATTATTTTCCTGTGTGACCCTGGGCAAGTCATTGAACTTCCAAGTTTCTTCATCTATAAAATGGGGATAATAATAATAGCACCATCCTCCCAGAGTTGTGATGAGGATCAAAATGAGAGAATGTTTATAAATTGGTTTGCAAATCTTAAAGACCTATATAAAAATACTCTCTGTTACCCTGAGATTAATAATCGAAATGAAGTCCTCAACTTGTGGAAAATGGGAGAAATATTTTTGAGTAGAGGACAACTTTGGGCAGCTAAATGATACAGTAGATAGGACACCAGGCTTGGAGTTAGGAAAACTCATTTTCCTAAGTTCAAATCTGGCCTCAGACCCTTCCCAGCTGTGTGGTCCTGGGCAAGTCACTTAACCCTGTCTACCTCTGTTCCTCATCTGTAAATGAGCTAGAGAAGGAGATGGCAAACCACTCAAGTATCTTTGACAAGAAAACTCCAAATGGGTTTTGACACGACGGAAGTGACTTAACATGGGACAACTTCACAAACTCATAGTCTAGTATATAAAACATCTGAAAGACGCAATCCTAGAATAAGAAGGCTTGATCTGTCCCACTTTTCCCAGCAATCCATTCCTGGAGACATATCTTAAAGCAGATTGCCCCAAGGTGACATCCTCTCTTCCTAGAGCTATTTATTCCTTCCGTCTGTTTAGAGCCATAAATTGCCTTGGCTGCATCCCACAGAGTTTGATAGGATGTCTCATCATTGTCATTCTCTTCAATGAAATTGTTGATTGTTTCTATGATTTCTTCTTTGACTAGCTGGTTTTGGAGAATCATATTGTTTAATTTTCAATTAGTTTTTGATTTGCCTGTCCAGGTGCCCTTACTAATTATTATTTTTATTGCATTATGATCTGAGAAGGTTACACTTATTATTTCTGCTCTTTTGCTTTTGTTTGCAATGTTTCTATGCCCTATTACATGGTCAATCTTTGTGAATGTACCATGTGCAGCTGAAAAGAAGGTGTATTCCTTTTTGTCCCTATTTATTTTTTTCCACATATCAATTAAATCAAATTTTTCTAGGACTTCATTCACCTCTCTTACCTCTTTCTTATTTATTTTTTGGTTTGATTTATCTAGATCTGAAAGAGGAATATTTAAATCTCCCACTATTATGGTTTTACTTTCTATTTCCTTTAGTGAGAGCTGTTTCACCCCTTTATAGCATGGAAAGGCCCGATTCCACATACCTTCCACGCGGAGCCCTGTTGTGGGGTCCCTCCGTTCGTCTGGATTTGTTTTCATGTCCCCTTGAGGAGTCTTTTATGTTTTGGTTAAGAGAGATTAAGCTCTGCTTTTTACTCTGCCACCATCTTAACCCGGAAGTCCTCCAAATGGGTTTTCACATGACTGAAGTGACTTAACATGGGACAACTTCACAAACTCACAGTCTAGTAAATAAAATGTCTAAAAGACATATTCCTAGAATAAGAAGGCTCGGTCTGTCCCACTTTTCCCAGCAATCCATTCCTGGAGACATATCTTAAGGCAGATTGCCCCAAGGTGACATCCTCACTACCTAGAGCTATTTATTCCTTCCGTCTGTTTAGAGCCATAAATTGGGGATATAAATGTTGAGGCAAATAGCAGCAGGCGGGGGCAGCCATAGGTATGGGAGCCTAGTCCACCAAGCCAGAGGGACTTACTTGTCCTCGAGAAGACCCAGAGGGGCAAAAGATGGAAAAGTCTTTTCAGAAGGGCAGTCTGCCAATGCAGAAAGCCCTAGAGTAGAGCTTCATTAGGGTAGAAGGAAAGAGATAATACTGCCTTCCCCACTTAGACAAGGAGAAGGGAATAAAAATTAACTAAACACCACCATGTGCCAAGCATTGTGCTAAGCAGCCTACAAATATTATCTCATCTGACTGGTGTAAGGGAAGACCTAGGAAACTGGCAAGGCCAGAGAAGGAGCTACTAAAGGGTCTTATCTCCCATATTTTGTAAGTGAACCAGCACTGTTAGAAGTGGCCCTGGCTTGGGATAGGTGAATGGAAAAGACCAACCATGGCTGGCCAGAAAGAACTAGACTAAGAGCTCTCCAAGTAGGACCTAGTCACACACAATACCTGTACCCAGGGGATGAGAAAGAATTAGTGGATCTATTCCAAAGGAAGACCTTGAGCTT
>NW_025391537.1:0-5729 GCF_016433145.1 Gracilinanus agilis | reverse complement strand
CCCTTACCAATCTTCCACCTATGAGACAATACCCCGAAGTACAAGGGTTAAAAAAAAAATGAAGAAATGTAGCTCAGCATAAGGCAAAGAAGAACCAAATTCTGGACTTATATTAAGGAAGACCTGGTTTAAATCTTGCCTCCAACAACTTTAGCCTAAATGACCTCAGGAAATAGCTTAATCTTTAATGTATTCATCATTAAATTGTGTTGATATTTCTTATATCTACCTCTTAGGGTTAATGCAAAACTTACTTGAGATACTATTTGTAAACTTAACACAGTCATATCACTTACGTGTCATATTATTTTTTACTTAAAGTTCATAGGCCTAGGCTTAAAATGTGTATAATGAAAGCATTCTGATATTATCATCACTCTGAAATTGTGTAGTTAAGAGGAAACTTTCAAGAATTCTATCAATACAAAGCAAACTCTTCCCCCAGGACAACTTCATATTTTAATAATACCATTGGGGAGGATACTCTCAGGGGCTATTTTTGTTCACAGATCCTGGGAACTCCTCAGAATAGATTAATTTTGAGGAAGAAAGAGCTCAAATAATTTTTTCCACATAAAAGTGCACCTTAATGTCCAATATCATCATTATGAAACAATTAATAATAAAATTATCCCATTTTCTAATCACACCAAAGGAAAAATTGTGTTATAATTTTGAGTGTAGCATTTCTTCTGAAAAAAAGAACAAGATCTGAAAAAAGATAATTTTTGGCAGTTTATTTTTTAACAATTTTCTTATCCAGTCACTAGTTGATCCCACAATACTTTCCCTTCTTAAGTCTTATGATGTCATTTAATCCTATTGAGGTCAGACTTCATACATTCTTTTCAAAAAGATCTGATTCCAACTCTTCCCCAAACACTTTTTCATTGTAGGAAATATTCGGTGAGCCTGAAATGCTGACCAATGAAGAATTAGAGTCTTCTGACTACTACAGATCATGACCTCCTCTCAGAGTGATATTTGAAATAGAAAGGAAGATAAATTTCAAGACATTGAGATCTACAAAGTAGAAACTTTCTTAATTAGTCAGCCAGAGAAACACACAAAAAAATAAGTCTAGGATCCATTCTCATATGTACCAACAAAATATTCCTTGTATTTTCTAAACATGATATGTATTAAGATGAGATCAATAACACTAAGAAATTCAATAGGGACAAATGAAAAGTTTATATTTGATTTGGGCTTAAAAATAAAAAAAAACACAACATTACAAATAAATAAAAGGTAAAACATGACCCCTTATAGATTTCTCCGAAGACCTTGATTTTAAATTCCAAACCAATTTTAATAAGTGACTATAAGAATATGTGGAAACTAAAGCTAAAATAGGGTCCATAGCAACAGGAATAGACCATGATAGTCTAGTTACATTCTGCCTTGGCCAGAACATTTTAGGAGGATTAAATTCAATTTTAGTTGACATGTTTCAGAATTGGCATTGGTAACTTCCAAAGTGAACAGAAGAAAACCAAAATAGTAAAGAGGTATTAGATTATGGCATTTTATGATTTATTTAAGAAATATGGGAGGAAGCTGGGTGGCTCAGTGAATTGAGAGCCAGGCCTAGAGATGGGAGGTCCTAGCTTAATATCTGGCCTCAGACACTTCCTAGCTATGTGACTCTGGGCAAGTCACTAAACCCCTATTGCCTATGTAGCCCTTACTACACTTTGGCCTTAGAACCGACACACAGCAGTGATTCTATGACGGAAGATAATGGTTTAAAAAAACAGACACACAAAAAATGATATATGGTGTTAAAACAAAGAAGATGTAAGTATCATGAATGTTGAACTGGAATGGATCTTAAACATATTGAAAATCCACATTTTTTACAAAGGAACTAGAATCTGAGAGGGAAAATATTGCTTAGAATATCAAAGATCACAAATAGCAGATAAGATATTTAGTCCTGAAAACTCTAAATATGCAAGGCCTCTAAAAAGTCCTAGCAAAATATTTAACATTCAAATGCTCTATTAAACAGTTTTCTTTTTATTTCAACAAATGAATGGGAGATTTGGGACAGAAGAAAGTGTCTGGGTGGGATTGAAGTTTTCCTTAAAGAATTTAAATTATTGCCATAAAAATGAATGAATAAATATTTTCTGCATGTACGTAGTAGGGGGAAAAACCAGAAAGAATAGATAGAAGTTGTAGATAAATTATGATAAATAAATAATTTTCCAGCTATCTGAGGTATGCAAAACTAGAATAGCTGCTATAACATGTAGGGAAAATTTCCTGTACTTATTTATCCCTTTCTAAAGTAAGTTACTTGATGAATATAACATTTTTTGTTAATTTTTTATGTCGAGTGTCTGGCTCAGTACATGGATTCAGTTTTTTAAATTTTTGTTAATTTACTGATACTCCCACAAAGGAAAATTTCAACTAAAGATGGTATACTCACTATTGGTAAAATAATAGGGGAAAAAATTATAGAGAAAATGAAGACTAAATGCTCTCCTAAGTTTCTTCATTTACAATTAATATTAATAGGAGATTGGAATTTTTTAATCACAAAAATAATTATCTGGCATATATCAGGATGAAAATTTTATTTATTTCTTAAAGAAAAGTTTTCTAAGGAATTTAGCAAGGTATTTTGCTTATAATAGTATAATAAAATCATGCTCTACATTCCACCTTATATTGAAGGTTTATATCAGTTTCTTAAAGACCCTTTTAAAGGCATCCTTAACCTCTTTGTTCCTCAAGCTGTAAATCAAAGGGTTGAACATGGGAATAACCAGGGTATAAAACAAAGTGGCTATCTTCTCTGTATCAACAGAGTAACTAGATTGGGGTTTCAGGTATATGAAGAGAAGTGTTGCATAGAACAGAACCACTGCTATGAGATGAGAGCCACAGGTAAAGAAAGCTTTATGCCTTCCCTCAGAAGAGTTCATCCTAAGGATTGCCACAATAATGAGCATGTAGGAGACAAGGACTATAGAAAGGGAAGAAATTAAATCAAATGCAGCAAAGAACTTAATGATTAGCTTAGTCTCTCTTATATCTGAACAAATAATGTACAAAGCAGGAACACTATCACAGAAGAACTGTCTCATTACATTAGATGCACAGAATGATGAATTAAATATCTTAATTGTTACCAGTAAGGATACCATGATGCCATAGAGGTAAGGAATTACCACCAAGACCCAACATACTCTGTTTGACATGATGACAATATAGAGAAGGGGCTTACAGATAGCCACATAGCGATCATAGGCCATGGCTGACAGGATAAAAAATTCACTGGTGATAAATACTGCATAGAAACTGAACTGTGTTGCACATTCATTGTAGGAGATGGTATTTTCCTCTACTATGAAACTGGCTAGCATTTTTGGACCAATGACTGTGGAATAGCCAAGATCAACATATGCCAGATGCCTGAGAAAAAAGTACATTGGGGTTTGCAGGTGGGAATCAACACTGGTTAAGATGATCAGACCCAGATTCCCCACAACTGTGGCCATGTAGTTGAGTAAAAAGACAACAAAGAGTGGACCCTTCAGCTCAGGATCATTTGTGAGGCTCATGAGAATGAATTCAGTCACCTGACTTCCTTTGGTTTCATTCAGCTTGGTCATTTCTTCAATCCAATATACATAATCTGTATGTAAAAGGAAGAAGCCTTCTTTGATCAGTTTGCATAATCAGACTGTTAGTATGTAGAAACATCCCAGATAAATTGAGCAGCAATCTTTCCACAACATCACAATGTATTAATTTCATATTGATCACAGAATGTCATACATGATATCATATTATCATGTTACTAAAATAAAAATTGATTATAATTTTATTTTATAACGTTAGGAGTGAATTGTGGAAACTTTAAACTCATATGTTACATGTAAAATGAGACTATAATACTATGAATTAATTTTAAAATATTTTAAATAATCAGTGTTCAGATGGATTATGTACGTGAAGTAGGCTCTTAAGTTTGATATTTTCAATGCCTATCATTTGTATATACATAAGGAAATTTTAAAACAATTTTTATTTAATTTATTCTTATGAACAAGTCCATTTGCGTAACACAGATCTCAAAAGTCCTTGGAGCCTCACATGTTACTATTGATCCTTAATTAGTTTTTTTTTTTCTCTTTGAAAAAAACACAGCATTTGTGACACTGGTCAGAGATGGGACATTTCAAGTGGTGAGATTTCTAGAACACTTTCATGGACTTTCAATTCAAATAAATTCATATGTAGCACATAAATTTCCTCATTCTCCCAAACCCCCACATAGTATTTATTATTCTTGTTGTTTTTAACTAACTTGTTTGAGACAAATATGATTTTTTATATCTAATTAATGATATGATCATAAATAATTCTGAAATCTACCCACCTCGAAGATAGAATCATCAGTTGCTTGTTCGTTCATGTTATCCCTAAAGTCATTTGCTGGAGGAAAGCTTTATGGGTTTCTTAATCCCCATGAGACCATATCCCCAAAGTACTGATGAGCTTTAATGAACTTGATAGGATGATCTCAAGGAAATTGCCATAATATGTAACAGTGTCAATAATTTCAACCAGCCCCATGAAATAATAAGTATCAATTATTGCTTATCTCTGCTCTGTAGGTGATATTGTGTTGGTTGTTGTCTATCCAAGAATGTTGCCAAAAGTTCTTAGAGAGGACTTTAGTCAGTCAAAACAGATTAATTCTAATCAGCCACACAGAAAAGGTCTAGTAAATAAAGAATATCTACTATCTAAATGATATCATACCTATGGCTAGTCAAGATAGCGATCTTTCCATTTTATGTTTGTATTTTGGATGGATGGTACAAAGAGACAAGGCAAGAGATCTATAAATAACAAGGAAGTGATAAATAGCTTGAATTGTCTAGAGTATTTTTAAAATCTTTTAGAAAGAAGTATGTGGTTCATTGGATAGAGCAATGGCCCTGGAGTCAAGAAAAACTATCAAATCTGCCATTACATATTAGCCATGTGACCTATGACAGGTAACTTCACCTATTTTGACCACTTTTCTTTCTTTTAAAATCAGATTAATAAAAGCACTTATATGGCAGGATTGTTGTGAGCAAAAAATAATGTAATTATCAGGAATCTAAGAGGCAGCGTGCATAAGCCAGTGGCTTAAATTCAAGACAATTGCTTCCAAAAGTGGTCTCAGTCATTGATTACCAGTGTGAACCTGGGAAAATCATTTAATCTCTGTCTGCCCAAGTTTTTGGACATTTGAAATAAAGATAATCATAAAACATTCTAATATAATTATTGCATGTATCAAATAAGATACTTATTTGTCATGTTATTTGGTAATTGCTACATATAGTTGTTGAGTTTTATCCAACTCTTTATTACCCTATCGAACTTACTGTCCATAGGTTTCTTTTGGCAAATATACTGCAGTGGTTTCATTTCTTTTTTTTTTTCTGCAGTAGATTAAGGCAAACAAAGGTTAAGTGACTAGTTCAGGTTAACATAGCTAGTAAACTATAGCCCCCATTATTGTGAGTAGACGGCAGTTAAGTACATTCATAATTTAGAAACAACTAGACACATAGCCTAGGTATCACATGAGGTCCGCAAAACCCTTCCTTTCTAACCACTCCCTGGTGTTCTTTGTAAAAATTGTATGTTCTTCCAAGAAATTACTAATGTAGGAATTCTGTGAGAAGCTTGGTTAGATGGTTACATATTTG
>NW_025391536.1:0-7024 GCF_016433145.1 Gracilinanus agilis | reverse complement strand
TATATAAATCAAATCACAGGTCCAAATGCTTTTCATGTCCCTGTTTATGCATGTGTATTTGTGTATACATTTATACACACATAATACGTGCATGAATGTTTGCATTACTTTCATCCATAGAATTTAAAGTCCTTGAGGGAAGGATTGTTTCATTTTTGTCTTCTTATTTTCTGGCATATAGGAGATATTTAATAAGTACTGGTTTATTGCTTAACTTACAGTATCCCAGGAAACTCTTCAAGAATACAAGTTAGAGTAAAATTGCTTCTCAGTATTGGTGAAAGGATTTCCTACTCTAGGAATACCCTACTGAAGCAGTCACAGACTTTATATAGTTCTTTAATCATAATACTGAGTGATAAAAAAATACATAAATGCAATTAGAAGTCATCTACTCCCTATTATTTCCTTCCTTTGAGCAAACAGGCTCCACATTTTGAAGTATGATTCTTCCTTTTCATCAGCTTCCATATGGAATTAGTAACGTGTCCTTTGGGAGGCTGTCCAACCATGACAAACCTTTCTAGAGAGTCAATGCCTAGAGATTCAGGGCTATTCTCTTGACCTCCTTCTAAAGGTAATGTGGTTTGGGTAAATAGGGTATCATCAGATAATATAAAGGAAGCTGTAAGAACCTAGAGAATATCTCTGTACATGGTAACAGAAATACTGAATATCCACCTCCAAAGAAAGAACTGATAGAAACATACAATATATGTATATGTAAATTATTTAATGTATTTTATTATTGTATTATTAATTTATTATATATTAATATAATATCAAGTGATGCCTTCTCTAGTGTGTGGAGGGGATGGAGAGAAGAAGGGAGGTACTGGGAACTTTAATGTAACATATTAATTATTTTATAAAAATAAATGAAACAATCTTTTTATGGGACCAATGACTTGGAGTTCATGAACAGGTTTCAAAGGGTCCATGAAAAGAAAAATTCTATCCTTATTTTCACTAATCTCTAACTGAAACTTAGAATTTTCCTCAATTATTAAAAAATATTGAAATAAAGTGTCAATAGGCTTCCCCAGATGTCCAAAGGCATTCATAATACAGAAAATGCTAAGAACTTCTAGTCTTAGATGTTGTTTAAGGTTCCTTCCAGCTCCATAATCCATAGAATCCTTGGAAAGTTAAGAAATAAATTCTAGATTATACTGAGTCAGGAAAAGTACAAAGGGGATGATAGGCAATCAATGACATTTAACTTAATTTAATTCACTACATCTTTTTTAACAATACAAAAATGAAACATGGCCAGGAAATAACACTAATGAAGCCATAAGTCAAGGATGTAAATGAGTAGAACATGAGCATTCAGCAGTCATGAACAAATGTCCCTTCCTCCCACTTCCCCACAACTATGAAGGCATAAAGGAGTTGCCATCTTTGTACTGGCATTCTCAAACTTTCCCTGGAACAGCTGAGGGTGATCAGGAAGAGTGGAAATGTCAAACAAGACAGATTTTTGGGAGGGAGGAGAAAGGGAAGACAATGAACAAGATGAGGGATAAAAGCTGAGAACAGCACTCCTCAGTGAAATGTGCCCTGACATGGCTTCCTGTCCTAAGCTGTAGGAACATAGAAGCATAGATTTAGTTTCAGGAAGGACCCTTAGAGACATTAGGCCTTTAGTTCAAGACTTTTATTTTGAAAATAGAAAAAAAGGGGGGGCAGCTGGGTAGCTCAGTGGATTGAGAGCCAGGCCTAGAGATGGGAGATCCTAGGTTCAAATCTGACCTCAGACACTTCCTAGCTGTGTGACCCTGGACAAGCCACTTGACCCCCATTGCCTACCCTTATGACTCTTCTGCCTTGGAGCCAATACACAGTATTGACTCCAAGATGGAAGGTAAGGGTTTAAAAAAAATGGAAAAAAAAAAGATCATGAGAAATAAAGTGACTTGCTTAAGGTCACATAAGTAGTAACAGAAGTAAGTTTTAGGCCCATGTACTTAGATGTTAAATTCAACTCACTTTTCCATTATATCACAATGTGTCTCCTAGATGGCATATAATCCTCCAGTTTTCTCTTACTTCTTAAAGGAATTACCTTGACAAGGATTCAAGATTGGACACCAGATGATAACTAATTTTTGCCACATTGCTTTCCAATTTTCCCAGCAGTTTTTGTAAATGGTGAATTCTTATCCCAAAAGCTAGGATCTTTAGGTTTATCCAACACTAGATTGCTAAGGTCATTTACCCCTAATCTATTTCATTGATTCACATTTCTTAGCCAGTATTAGCTTTATTTTTTCTTTTTTTTTAATATTTATTTTTTAGAAAAATTAACAAAGTTACATGATTCATGTTCTTACTTTCACCTTCACCCCCCGACATCCCCTCCCTCCTCATAGCCAGTGCCCATTTCCACTGGTTTTAACATGTGTCATTGACCAAGACCTATTTCCAAATTGTTGATAGTTGCATTGGTGTGGTAACTTTGAGACTATATCCCCAATCATGTCCGTCTCAACCCATATGTTCAAATAGTTGCTTTTCTTCTGTTTCCACTCCTGCAGTTCTTTCTCTGAATGTGGGTAGCGTTCTTTTCCATAAATACCTCAGAATTGTCCTGGGTCATTGCATTGCAGCTAGTACAGAAGTCCATTACATTTTATTTTACCACAGTGTATTGGTCTCTGTGTACAATGTTTTTCTGGCTCTGCTCCTTTCACTCTGCATCATTTCCTGGAGGTCTTTCCAATTCACATGGAATTCCTCCAATTTATTATTCATCTGAACAGAGTAGTATTCCATCACCAGCATATACCACAGTTTGTTCAGCCATTCCCCAATTGAAGGACATCCCCTAATTTTCCAGTTTTTTGCCATCACAAAAAGTGAGGCTATAAATATTTTCATTCAAGTCTATTTATCTATGATCTCTTTGGGGTACAAACCAACAATCGTATGGCTGGATTAAAGGGCAGGCATTCTTTTATAGCCCTTTGAGCATAGTTCTGTGGAAAATATAAGTAAGGTAATGGGGTCACCAGGAATATCATAAATAAACTAAGTGGTTTGTGGGAACATACATACTGGGATTTATGAGAGACTAGACCTGGACATTGAAGACTTGACCAGCCAAGCAGCTCCTAACTGTCAAAAGGGACTGTGGACCAACTGCCTTCCTGAGCCAGAGGCTTTGAGTCCCACATGGCAAGGTAACAGGATATAACTGGTTTAATAATGAACAATTAAAAGGAGGGATAGGAATGTCTACTCTAAAACCTTAAACCTTAATGACAAAAACCCACAGGGAAAGGGAAGGACTTATTACTGCACTAACTTAGTTATCTAAACTAACAGGGCCCAAGGAGCTGTAAATGGAGTCTCTGGGTTTCTGCCTCAGACCTAGAATCTGCCAGGCTTGAGTACCGTTAGGACTTTGTGGCTTTGGGATTCTCACTGCAATCCACTGATGATCTCTGGATGCCAGGAGTCAAGGTGGTCTCAGGTACCAGGTTGTGAGGGAGTGCTTGAAACGCTGTCCACCAGATCTCAAACTTCTCCTTCTTCCTCAGCACTGTAGATCTTGTCCTCTTTGCTAGATGCCACACCACACAAGATCCGAGGAGAAATCAGGATGCAAGATGTCCTTTTACTCTGAGTGCTCCTAGTGCGAACCACAGTTTGTGTTAACCCCTAATGGACTCCCACTCAGAACCAAGTCACTTCTTCCTGCTCCTTCATTCCAACCTGGAATCCCCAGCTCCAGCTCCTTCCTGCTATGTACAACTTAATTCCTAATCACTAACTAATCTAATCCTCCTCACAACAGTTCCAAATTGTCTTCCAGAATGGTTGGATCAGTTCACAACTCCACCAGCAGTGCATTAATGTCCCAATTTGGCCACATCCCCTCCAACATTCATTACTCTCCTCTTCTGTAATTTTAGCCAATCTGCTAGGTGTGAGGTGATACCTCAGAGTTGTTTTGATTTGCATTTCTCTAATCATTAGAGATTTAGAACACTTTCTCATATGCTTATCGATAGTTTTGATTTCTTTATATGAAAATTACCTATTAATGTCCCTTGCCCATTTATCAATTGGGGAATGGCTTGATTTTTTATACAATTGATTTAACTCCTTGTATATTTGAGTAATTAGACCCCTGTCAGAGATTTTTGTTATAAAGGTTTTTGCCCAATTTGTTGTTTCCCTTCTGATTTTGACTACATTGTTTTTGTACAAATGCTTTTTAGTTTGATATAATCAAATCATTTATTTTACATTTTGTAATTTTCTCTAACTCTTGCTTGGTTTTAAAACCTTTTCTTTTCCAGAGATCTGTCAAGTATACTATTCTGTGTTCACTTAACTTATTTATAGTTTCCCCTCTTTATAATCAAGTCATTCACCCATTCTGAATTTTTCTTGGTGTAGATGATTATGCCATTATAGTACAGTTTGAGATCTGGTACTACTAGGTCAACTCTCTTTATATTCTTACTCTTTTGTTCTTCAAGATGAATTTTGTTGTATTTTTTCTAGTTCTATAAAAATAATTTTTTGGTATTTTAGTTGGTAGGATACTGAATAAGTAAATTAATTTAGGTAGAATTGGGTTTTATTATTATGTTACCTCAGACTACCCATATGCAATTGATGTTTTTCCAGTTGTTTAGGATTAACTTTATATGCATAAAAAGTATTTGGTAATTGTATTCATATAATTCTGGGGTTTGCCTTAGCAAATTATTCCCCAAAATTTTATATTATCTAGTTATTTTAAATGGAATTTCTCTTTCTGTTCTTACTACTTGATTTTGTTGGTAATGTAAAGAAATACTGATAATTTATGTGGATTTATTTTGTATCTGTAACTTTGCTAACATTATTACTTCAATTATTTTTAGTTGTTTTATGCATCTCTACATATACCATCATATCATGCACAAAGAATGATACTTTAGTTTCTTCATTGCCTACTTTATCTCCTTCGATTTTTTTCTTCCCTTATTGCTAAAGTGAATATTTCTAGTACAATATTAAATAATAGAGATTATAATGGGCATCCTTGATCATCCCTGATCTTATTAGGAAGGCTTTTAACTTATCTCCATTGCAGATGATTTTAGGTAGGTACTACTTATTATTTTAAGAAAAGGTCGTTTTATTCCTATGCTTTCTAGTGTTTTTAATTGGAATGGGTGTTACATTTCATAAAAAATGTTCTGCATCTATTGAGATTATCATATGTTTTCTATTAGTTTGGTTAGTGATATGATAAATTATACTGATAGTTTTTTCTAATATTAAAGCAGTTTTGCATTCCTGGCATAAATTTGACGTAGTCATAGTGAATAATTCTTTTAATATATTGTTCTAGTCTCTTTGCTAGTATTTTATTTAAGATTTTTGCCATATTCATTCAGGAAATTGGTCTTGAATTGTCAGTGTATTATTGGTGTTTATTAAGTAAAATACAATTCCATTAATGCATATAATGCCTTATAAAAATCTAGGTTTCCTGAATGGCTTAGAAGGATTAATTCAACTTAACTTATTCCTTATATGAAAAATTCATTTAGTACACAACCTTTTTGGTACCTGATAAGCCATCTGTAATGCATTAATGACAAGTACCAATACCTTAAAAATTAGAATTGGGCAAATGAAAGCTAATGACTCCATGAGAAATTAAGAAAAATTGAAAAACAAAACAAAAAATAGGAGGTGAAATATCACATTGTATACAAATATAAGTTAAAAATGGGTGCATGATTTGGAAATAAAGGTTGTTATGATAAGCAAATTGGGAAAGATGGAAAATTTTACCTAAAAAATCTATGGAAATTGGGAAAAAACATTATACTGAGTTTCTCCTTATTAAAAAAGGGCCTACTTTCTCAAATATATAGAGAAATGAGTCAAAATTATTAGAATACAGTCATTCCCCAACTGATAATAGGTCAAAGATTATGACCTGGCAGTTTTCAGGAGAAGAAATCAAAGCTACCCATAATAATATTTAAAAAATTATAATTCACTATGGATTAGAAAAATGGAAATTAAAACATCTCTGAATCATCACCTCACACCTCTCAATATGGCTGATATGACAGGAAAGAAAAATGACAAATGTCAGAGGGAAAATAGAAAATTGGGAAACATGAACTCTTGGTGGAATTGTGAACTATACAACAATTATGGAGAAAAATTTGGAAGAACACCCAAAGAATTAGAAAACTATGCATAACTTTTGATCTGTATCCCAAAGAGGTCAAAGAAAAAGGGAAAGGCACTATTTGTATAAAATATTTATAGCAACTAATTTTATGCTGGCAAAGAATTGGAAACTGAAGGGATTCCAATAAGTTAGGGAATGGCTGAGCAAATTGCAGTAGTTGTAATGAAATATTCTTAAACTCTAAGAAGTAATTAGCAAGACAGTTTCAGAAAAACCTGACAAGACTTTAAAACTGATACAAAGTGATGTGAGTGAAGTTAGGAGATCATTATGCATAGTAACAGCAATATATGATGATCAGCTGTGAGTGAAAACTGTTCTAAGCAATAAAATGATTCAAGACAATTCTGAAGGACTCATGATGAAAATTGTTATCCACCTCCAGAGAAAGAACTGATGTAATGTGAATACAGATTTCTCTGTCAAAGGTCTCATTTCTCAAATACATAGAGAACTAAATCACATTTATAAGACCCCAAGGCATTTACCAATTGATAAATGGTCAAAGAATATGAATAAACAGTTTTCAGATAAAGAAATATAACGTATCAATAACCACAGGAAAAATGTTCTAAATCACTATTGATGAGAGAAATGCAAACTAAATAACATGGATGTACCATCTCATACCTATCAGATTGGTCAATGTGACAGTAAAGAGAAATGATGAATGTAGGAGGGGATGTGGCAAATTTGGACATTAGTTCTTTGCTGGTGGAGTTGTAAATTGATCTAGCCAGTCTGGAAGGCATTTTGGAACTAGGTCCAAAGGACTATAAACAATGCATACCCTTTGATTCAATAATA
>NW_025391535.1:0-3496 GCF_016433145.1 Gracilinanus agilis | reverse complement strand
TAACAGCGCAATCCTATTTAAGAGCCCCTATCGACAATTAGGGTTTACGACCTCGATGTTGGATCAGGACACCCCAATGGTGCAACCGCTATTAAAGGTTCGTTTGTTCAACGATTAAAGTCCTACGTGATCTGAGTTCAGACCGGAGAAATCCAGGTCGGTTTCTATCTATATATTTATTTCTCCCAGTACGAAAGGACAAGAGAAATAGGGCCCACATGACATATGCGCCCTCATATTAATTAATGATAAAAATCTAAATTAATTAAATATTCACATTAACCCTCTAGAAAAGAGTTCATTAAGGTGGCAGAGCAGGTAATTGCATAAAACTTAAGCCTTTATCCCCAGAGGTTCAACCCCTCTCCTTAATACGTGTTTCTAGTTAACTTATTAACCTATATCGTCCCGATTCTCCTAGCAGTAGCCTTCCTCACACTCATCGAACGAAAAGTTCTTGGCTACATACAATTTCGCAAAGGACCAAACATCATTGGACCATATGGTATTCTCCAACCATTCGCAGATGCCGTAAAACTCTTCACAAAAGAACCACTACGTCCCCTAACCTCATCAATTTCTATATTCATCATCGCACCGATTTTAGCCCTAACCTTAGCCCTAACAATCTGAACCCCACTACCCATACCATCAACTCTGATGTACCTCAACCTGGGTCTTCTATTTATTCTAGCCTTATCCGGGCTATCAGTATACTCAATTCTTTGATCAGGGTGAGCATCAAACTCTAAATATGCCCTAATTGGTGCTCTACGGGCAGTAGCCCAAACAATCTCTTAAGAAGTGACGCTAGCGATTATCCTTCTATCCATTATACTTATTAATGGCTCATTCACCCTAAAAAACCTAATAATCACCCAAGAAAATATATGACTAATTATAACAACATGACCCTTAGCCATAATATGATATATCTCAACACTAGCAGAAACAAATCGAGCTCCTTTTGACTTAACAGAAGGGGAATCTGAGCTTGTATCGGGATTCAATGTTGAATATGCTGCAGGACCCTTCGCTATATTCTTCTTAGCAGAATACGCTAACATCATCGCCATAAATGCATTAACTACTATCCTATTTTTAGGATCCCCTATGAATTATGATTTCCTCTATATTAACACAATATTATTTATAATCAAAACCATACTTCTCACTGCAGCTTTCCTATGAATCCGAGCATCATATCCCCATTTCCGATATGATCAACTAATATACCTCTTATGAAAAAATTTCTTACCCATTACACTAGCACTTTGCCTATGATACATTTCCATTCCAATCGCATTTTCAAGCATCCCCCCACAACTATAAGAAATATGTCTGATAAAAGAATTATCTTGATAGGATAAATTATAGGGGTGCAAACCCCCTTATTTCTAGAACAGTAGGAATTGAACCCACATTATAGAGCTCAAAACCCTATGTGTTTCCTTTACGCCACATTCTAGTAAGGTCAGCTAAATAAGCTATCGGGCCCATACCCCGAAAATGTTGGTTTATATCCTTCCCATACTAATGTCCCCCTATGTATTAACCATCGTATCACTTAGCCTACTCATAGGTACATCACTAACACTAATTAGTAACCACTGACTGATAGCCTGAATAGGCCTAGAAATCAATATGCTAGCCATCATTCCACTCATAACCTTTCCCCACCATACACGAAACATAGAATCAGCTACCAAATACTTCATAACCCAAGCAACAGCACCTATAATCATTATATTCTCCATTATACACAATGCCTCAATAACCAGTCAATGGACTATAATTCAAATCTCTGATCACTGAGTATCTCTGCTAATAACTTTAGCCTTGGCTATAAAATTAGGACTTGCCCCCTTCCACTTCTGAGTTCCGGAAGTGACTCAGGGTGTCCCGCTCTTATCAGGGATAGCCCTACTAACCTGACAAAAAATTGCTCCAATTTCTATCTTGTACCAAATCTCACCATCCCTTAACATACCCACACTAACCATCCTTGGCATCCTATCCACTATCCTTGGAGGTTGAGGAGGACTTAACCAAACACATCTACGAAAAATCTTAGCCTACTCATCAATTGCCCACATAGGTTGAGTAACTATTGTCATTCTAATCATACCCTCATTAACACTACTAAACCTACTAATTTATTTCGCTGCCACAATCACCCTATTTATTACTCTCAATTTTGCCTCTATAACAAAAATTAACTCACTATCTAGCCTCTGAAACAAATCTACTACACTAACTATCGTTATCACACTAACCCTTCTATCCTTAGAAGGCTTACCACCACTCACAGGATTTATACCTAAATGACTAATCTTAAAAGAACTAACATTTTAGGACAACAATATTATAGCCACAGCTATAGGTCTATCGGCTCTACTTAACCTATTCTTTTATATACGCATTATCTATGCCTCAACCCTAACTATATTCCCCTCAATTAATAACTCAAAACTCCACTGAACAACACCATCACAAAAACCACTGCCACTAATTCCCACCCTAGCTATCATTTCCTCTCTTCTCCTACCACTAACACCCATTTTCATTACTCTCACCTAAGAACTACAAGCCTTTATCTTGCATAATCCAAACGCAAATCGAATGCTTTAATTAAGCTAAATTCTCAAAAACTATAGACCTCGGTAGTACTGTTACACTACTTCTTTGAATTTGCAATTCAACGTATGATTATACTTCAAAGTCTAATCTAAAGGCTTAGGCTAAAATTAGACCAAAGGCCTTCAAAGCCTTAAGCAGGTGTTAAAACACCTAGCCTTTGCCAAAAACATAGTTTCTCTCCCGCCTTTTAGGAAGAGAAGGCTGGAGAGCCCCCGGGCTCACCTGCCTTTCATGCGCTAAACTGGCAGGTATTTATCCTGCTTTATCCTAATTAATAGCTAGGGGCCTCAACTTTCGGCCTCAGTTTATTTATTGGTAAAAAGAGGGTACTATTCTCTGTCTTTGAATTTACAGTTCAATGCTTTTACTCAGCCATTTTACCTATGTTCATTAACCGTTGACTTTTCTCAACAAACCACAAAGATATTGGCACTCTATATTTACTCTTCGGGGCCTGAGCAGGGATAGTTGGCACTGCTTTAAGCCTTCTAATTCGAGCTGAGCTAGGCCAACCTGGAACCCTTATCGGAGATGACCAAATTTATAACGTTATCGTCACTGCCCATGCTTTCGTCATAATTTTCTTTATAGTCATACCTATCATGATTGGAGGATTTGGTAACTGATTTGTACCTTTAATAATCGGCGCTCCTGACATAGCATTCCCACGAATAAATAATATAAGTTTTTGACTACTTCCCCCATCATTTCTACTCTTACTAGCATCCTCAACTATTGAAGCAGGGGCTGGAACAGGCTGAACAGTCTACCCCCCACTAGCAGGCAACCTTGCTCATGCAGGAGCATCCGTTGATCTTGCTATTTTTTCACTTCATTTAGCAGGAATCTCGTCCAT
>NW_025391534.1:0-4532 GCF_016433145.1 Gracilinanus agilis | reverse complement strand
TTTTTTTTTAACCTTTAACTTCTGTTTATTGGCTCCTAGGTGGAAGAGTGGTAAGGGTGGGCAATGGGGGTCAAGTGACTTGCCCAGGGTCACACAGCTGGGAAGTGTCTGAGGCAGGATTTGAACCTAGGACCTCCCGTCTCTAGGCCTGACTCTCAATCCACTGAGCTACCCAGCTGCCCCTAACCCTTGCTTTCTGCCTTAGAACTGATACTAAGTCTGGGATCTAAGGCAGAAGAATGATGAGGGCTAACCAATTAGCTTTAAGTGACTTACCCAGAGTCATACAGGTAGATTTGAAGCTAGGATCTCCTGTCTCTTGGCCTGACTCTTTATCCACTGAACTATCTAGCTGCCCCTTTTCCATGATATTCTAAGAATGGACACTCTCCTTTTATTTTTAATTTTTTTTTTTAAACCCTGACTTTCCATCTTAGAATCAATACTAGATATTGGTTCTAAGGCAGAAGAGTGGTCAGGGCTAGGCAGTGGGGATCAAGTGACTTGCCCAGGGGCACATAGCTAGGAAGTGTCTGAGGTCATATTTGAACCCAGGACCTCCCCTCTCTGGGTCTGATTCTCAATCCATTGAGCCACCCAGCTACCCCAGACAATCTCCTTTTCTTGACGGGTAAGAATATTATCTGCCTGAACCAGCTAATAGACAAGTATTTTATTAATTGCTTATAGTCTCATTCTATGCCTGGTCTGTATTACTCAAACCTCTTAGGATTCTTGCAGCACTGGGACCCTGAGATTCCTCACGTATGAGCATGGTTGGCCAATGGGCTGCGATATGGTTGATCCTCAACGTTCCCATCTTTCTCAACTTCAAGCATTCTGGTGGTATTTTTTTTAATAACCTCGTCTTCTCTTTCTCATTGGCAACCTGGTATATTCCTGGCTATATGTACTAGCTGCAAGAGTTTGTGCAGTGGGTGGCATATCAATAGGATATATTGCTTCAAGATGGTGCATCCTTCACCACCCACCAGCCATCCACCAGCCATGAAGGACATGTGTTGGAGGCCACGTCAACACCTCATCAGTTTCAGTGTCTTCCAATGGCAGCAGCCAAAGTTCTAGCAACTTCTCCCTCAGTTTTCAGAGTGTGGCAAAGTAGAGAGACTTATAGCAGTATAGCAGAGGACAATGCCATCTGACTGTGGAAAGTAAGGATAAAAATTGTTTTAGTTGTGTTTTTTTTTAAACTCTAACCTTCCATCTTAGAATCGATATTGTGCATTGATTCCAAGGTGGAAGACCAATGAGGACTAGGCAATGGGGGTTAAGTGACTTGCTCAGGGGTACATATTTGAACCCAGAACCTCCCATGTCTAGTCTTGGCTCTCAATCCACTGAGCCACCTACCTGCTCCCACAAAATATTTTAGTTTTAATAATTTTATTTGTTGTACATATATGATGCTATGGATTTCATATGCTATGAAAAGTGAATATTGAGTGAAATCAATGTTTATTTTTTAAAATTGGGATGTTAGCACAAAAAGTCACAGAATTCTAGGGAATTACTAAAGATAAAAAGTGTATTACATGTTACAATTTTATTCTGCATATTATATTTATGGGTTATTTCATGATAACAGTGTTAAGAAAAGTATATACTATCAGAATTAATGTTTTATTTAAAATATTTATATGTAGAAAAATGTATTTCATATACACTTCCTATTATTTAATTCTGTTTACCTCTCTGTAATGTTTTAAGATGAGCCAAGCTTTTTCTGCTTCCTCAGGGAGATAGTGCAAGTATTTCTTTCTTCAACCACTTAATCAATAACTGTTTAGTATGTACCTCCTTTATGCTAGTGTGTTCCTTCTGTTAATTCCTCCAATTTTTCCTCTACATATTGTGTTTATACTTATTGTTTGTATGTTGTCTCCTCTATTAGACTGTGAGCTCATTGAGGCCAGGCACTGCCTTTTATCTTCCTTGTTTCCACAGTACAATGTCTGCCATATAATTTGTTGTTGTTTATCCTTCCTTGTGAAAAGGACCAATGATATGACAAGAGTCATATCTTGACTTGTGAATAATTAGATTTAAGCAAGGTAGAGCTACACTAAGTCACTAGCCTCAATCCCTTTTCCAGGATCACCCAAGTCCAGTGAAAGACAAAAGTCAAGATGAATGATAATGGCCTTGGATTCAATGGATGACTTGGGCTTCTTCAATGTCTGACCAAACCCTAAGTGCCTGTTTTAGCCACATTCATTGCTGTTGGAACAAATTTTCCTCATCTGCCCATTCCACCTGGGGGAGTCTTTATATGCCTGGGGTAGACATCCCCCTAATTCACCTATATATTTTAAGTCCATGAGTTACCCTCAACCTGGCTTAGCCCATCTGCCAAGAAATAATGGGTGATAATAAATGCTTATTGAAAGCAGCTAAGTGTGATAGCAAATAGAGCACTGGGCCAGGAATTAAGAAAACCTAAATACAAATCCAGCTTCAGTTATTTATTAGCTGCATGATCCTGGGCAAGTCACTGTACTTTGTCTGTCTTGGTTTTCTTAACTGTAAGATGGGGACAAATACAGCACCTTCCTCCCAGGGTAGTTGTGAGGATCAAACAAGATATTTGCAAAGCACTTAGCATTGTGTCTGGTGCATAGTAACCATTTCATAAATGTTTATTCCTTTTCCCTTATTAACTAGATGACAGATTGATCAACTATGTCCTAGGAACACAAAGATGAATGCTAAACAATCCTAAACAAAGTCTTCAAAGCTCTTACATTCTTACCTAGGAGACAATATGCATATGTTAAGCATATAAAGAACATATACAAATCTGGCATCTGGGTTAAAAAACTTGCCTGTGATAAAAGTCAATTAAGTGGCAGAAAAAGGATTCGAACCCAGAACTCTGAATACCAAGTCCATCTATCATTCTACAATCCTACATTGTTTTTCTTTGTCCTCTATGGCCTCTCTACAAACCTATACATAAGCGTGTCTCTGCTGACTAAATACAATGAATGGGCTGGGGATACATGAAGAATTCAATTAATTTAACAAGGAGTGTTTAATCCCTGTGCTTGCCACTGGGGTAAAAAGACAAAATAAAACCTAAGTCCAAATACTTCGGTGGTTTATGTTTGTCAAGGGGGAACACAACATATGTACATAAAAGTAAATACAAGGGATCTGAAAAAACAGAGCACTAACTTGGGGGTGGGGAGGAGATCAACAGTTATGGATTCCTGGAAGAGACACCCCTAGAGATGAGCCTGGAAAAGAGTTCCAATCCTAAGAGGAAGAAACAAGAAGGAAGAATCTTTTAGGTCAGGGATATAACTGGTGAGATATACATACATTTATGAGAGAGAGAGAGAGAGAGAGAGAGAGAGAGAGAGAGAGAGAGAGAAGAGAGAGAAATGCCTAGAAGAGCAGATGCCCCTTCCCTCCCCACAGCTACTGCCTTTGGGTTTCTACAATCTGATTTTAATAAGGAGGAAGGAATAAGCAGCGGGCAGAAGCCTAATAGCCTTCACTAAGCAATTTGGAGCAAGCCGTGTCAAAGAGAAAGATTTCTAAAAATAATAACAATAAGCATAATATCACGGGGACCTCCATTATAACACAGCCCAGTTGGCGGCAGGCCTGGTTTTCCAATTAAGATGATAGCATCTGCACCATCATAATCCTAGAGGTTGTAAACTGTGTCGCACTGCTCCTCTCTCCCTTCAGAATGAATCCAGGAGTCAGCTGGTCATAATTTATCGGATGCTGCCTTTTTTTTCCCCCTTAAAGACACCAGCACTGGCTCTGGTTTTACTGCTGGGAGGTAGAGTTTTATTTCTTAGGTCCCATGGAGACTGATTCATTGAGAAGGGAGCACACACACACACACACACACACACACACACACACACACACACACACATACACACACGAATCTTGTGGCAGAGTTTTAATAAGGTGGCCAAATGAGAAACTATAGATCTTAGGTTGTTGGTGTGTCTGTGTAGGGAGGGGAGGTTGTTGTTTTTCCTGAGTTTGGCTCATTGATTGCTTATTCAATTAAACTCAACAAAAGGTTTATTAAGTGCCTAGTAGCTGGAAAATATGCCTTGAAGCCAGGAAATTCAGATCTAAATGCTAATATATATTAGCTGTGTGACCTTGGACAAATCTCTAACTTCTCGGTGCCCCCAAAAAACTGTCTAAGACTCTGGGATATCGAGGCTGGGGATCTTTGGTAGAGGTAGTTTCTTTGCTGGAAGTTCCTTATACGAATGAAATCATGGGTTCAGCCTTCCCCACTACTCCTCGTCTTTAAAAATGCAGAGTGTTCCTCTTGATCATGACAGTTTTTGTTTTCTTTAACTCTTGCTTTCTTTTTTTTTAACCTTTAACTTCTGTTTATTGGCTCCTAGGTGGAAGAGTGGTAAGGGTGGGCAATGGGGGTCAAGTGACTTGCCCAGGGTCACACAGCTGGGAAGTGTCTGAGGCAGGATTTGAACCTAGGACCTCCCGTCTCTAGGCCTGACTCTCAATCCACT
>NW_025391533.1:8568-10044 GCF_016433145.1 Gracilinanus agilis | reverse complement strand
AATGGTGTTTCTCTTTCTACCTCTTGCTGCTCTAATGTGTTGGAAATGTATAGAAATGCTGATGATTTATGTGTATTTATTTTGTATCCTGCCACTTTGCTAAAGTTGTTGATTATTTCTACCAGCCTCTTAGTTGAGTCTCTAGTATTTTTTAAGTATACCATCATATCATCTGCAAAGAGTGATAGGTTAGTCTCCTCATTGCCTATATTGATACCTTCAATTTCTCTTTCTTCTCTAATTGCTATTGCTAGTGTTTCTAGTACTATGTTAAATAATAGAGGTGATAATGGGCATCCTTGTTTCACTCCTGATCTTTTTGGGAAGGTTTCTAATTTATCCCCGTTGCATATAATGCTTGTTGATGGTTTTAGGTATATATTGTTTATTATTTTTAGGAAGGCTCCTTCTATTCCTATACTTTTCAATGTTTTCAATAGGAATGGATGCTGTATTTTGTCAAAGGCTTTTTCAGCATCTATTGTGATGATCATGTGATTTTTGTTTGTTAGACTGTTGATATGATCAATTATGTGGATGGTTTTCCTAATGTTGAACCATCCTTGCATTCCTGTTATAAATCCTACCTCATCATGTTGGATGATCTTCGTAATTACTTGCTGGAGTCTCTTTGCTAATATTCTATTTAAGATTTTTGCATCTATGTTCATTAGGGAGATTGGTCTGTAGTTTTCTTTCTCTGTTTTTGGTCTACCTGGCTTTGGGATCAGTACCATGTTTGTGTCATAAAAGGAATTTGGTATGACTCCTTCTTTGCTTATCATATCAAATAATTTGTATGGTATTGGGATTAGTTGCTCTTTGAATGTCTGTTAGAATTCACTTGTGAATCCATCAGGTCCTGGTGATTTTTTCTTAGGGAGTTCTTTAATGGCCTGTTCAATTTCTATTTCTGATATGGGATTATTTAGGTATTCTATTTCTTCTGCTGTTAATTTAGGCAATTTATATTTTTGTAAATATTCATCCATATCTCCTAAATTGTTATATTTGTTGCCATATAATTGGGCGAAATAGTTCTTAATGATTGCCTTAATTTCCCCTTCATTATAGGTGAGGTCTCCCTTTTCATCTCTAATACTGTCAATTTGGTTTTCTTCTTTCCTTTTTCTTATTAGATTGAGCAGTACTTTGTCTATTTTATCTGTTTTTTTTTCAAAATACCAGCTTCTAATCTTATTTATTAATTCAATAGTTCTTTTACTTTCAATTTTATTAATTTCTCCCTTAATTTTTAGTATTTCTAATTTAGTTTTCCTCTGGGGGGTTTTAATTTGCTCGCTTTCTAATTTTTTAGTTGCATGCCCAATTCATTAATCTCTGCCCTCCTTAATTTGTTAATATATGCACTCAAGGATATAAACTTCCCCCTGAGTACTGCCTTGGCTGCATCCCACAGAGTTTGGTAGGATGTCTCATCATTGTCATTCTCTTCAATGAAATTGTTGATTGTTT
>NW_025391533.1:0-8470 GCF_016433145.1 Gracilinanus agilis | reverse complement strand
TTTTTATTGCATTATGATCTGAGAAGGTTACATTTATTATTTCTGCTCTTTTGCATTTGTTTGCAATGTTTCTATGACCTATTACATGGTCAGTATTTGTGAATGTACCATGTGCAGGTGAAAAGAAGGTGTATTCCTTTTTGTCCCTATTTATTTTTCTCCACATATCAATTAAATCTAATTTTTCTAGGACTTCATTCACCTCTCTTACCTCTTTCTTATTTATTTTTTGTTTTTATTTATCTAGATCTGAAAGAGGAATATTTAGATCTCCCACTAGTATGGTTTTACTATATATTTCCTTCTTGTGATCTGCCAGTTTCTCCTTATGAATCTGGTTGCTATGCCATCTGTTGCATACATCTTGAGCAATATTATTTCCTCATTGTCTATACTGCCTTTAATCAGGATGTAATGGCCTTCCCTGTCTTTTTTAATCATATCTATTTTTACTTTGGCTTTGTCAGAAATCATAATTGCCACTCCCGCCTTCTTTTTCTCATTTGGGGCCCAAAAGATTTTACTCAAGCCCTTTACCTAAATTCTGTGTATGTCCACCCACCTCCTATGTGTTTCTTGCAGACAACATATGGTAGGATTTTGGTTTCTAATCCACTCTGCCTTCACCCGCACAGAAGCTCAGGAAAGTCCACACCAGTTCTTTAGCCTCTTGGGGTTCTAAGTCTTGCTGCTCTCAGGAACAAGCCCTGGAGCTGCCAGTGACTTAATGGGTGCCCCAAAACTGCTTTCACTCTTTTGTGCTGGCCTCTGAGCTGTACATGTTGTGGGGGGGTGGGTGAGGGGCTTCTTCCTCTCCCGTTTTTGTAAGAGCTGTTTCACCCCTTTATATTGTGGAAATGCCCTGATCCTACGTACCTTCGGTGCTGCGCCCTGTTGTGGGGTCCTTTTGTTCCTCTGGATTCGTTTTTTTGTCCCCTTGAGGAGTCTTGTATGCTTTGGTTAGGAGAGATCAAGCAGTGCTGCTCCTTACTCTGCCGCCATCTTAACCAGACTCTTGAGATAGTTTTAATAGTCTCTTCTGCCTTTTTAAATTGATGTTTTAAATCGTTTTTGAGCTCTTCTGGAGCTCAAAAATATAAAAAAATATAAAAAAATTATATTTTTCTTTGGAGTTTTGCATGTGTTTGCTTTGCTTTCACTGTCCCCTTCTGTGTTTGTGCCTTCCTCTTTCTCATCATAAAATTTTTCTGTGTTTAGGTGCTTTTTTGATATTTGCTCATTTTCTTAGCCTTTTTCTTGACTTTCATTTTTATTTTATTTTATTTTATTATTTATAGTCTGTACTCAGAAAAGAGATGGTAATCTTTTAAATTTCAGTTCTTCCTTGATGCTATAATCTTAACCTTATTTCAGCGTTTCTCAATTTTTGATTTTTCGAAGGTGGTATGACCTGTATTCATGGAGCTCTGAGAGTTACTTCCCACTTCTGATTCAATTACCCTGTGTGACTGCTGATGGTTTAAATTCTAGCCTCAGTCTTGGGTGGGGGAGTTTTGGTCTGATTCCGGACTTGATAAGGTCAGCCACACTATGGACTTCTTGCTCCACCTTGAGCTTTGTTAAGGGCTGGCTAGGTCTGAACTCCCACAGGCCAGCAACCTTGGGACTGTCCTCACTGGTGATCTTAGGAGTTGAGCTCTGGATCCATACTTCCTGGGAATGCCACACTGAGTGCCTCAAATTGGTACCTACATCCTCATTACAAGTGTGGGCTAGGTTCCTGCTGCCACTCTGGGCCTACACAGATCAGACCAGCAGCACAGACTGCCTTGGTCTAGAATTCTGGACCCCACTCTAAGTTTTCTTTGGAACTTTATGGGTTGGGTATTGGGTTACCTTGCTGTTAGCTTAGACAGGGTCTCAGGTTCTGGATGTTGACTTGGGCCAAGGTACAAAACCTTGAATAGTAGATATGGAGTTGGGGGACTTGAAGAGTAGATGTGGGGTTCAAGGACTTACTATTATTGCATTGCTCCTTACACCTTGTTTTAGCCTCCTGCTGGCTATGTTCCCCTCGCACCCAAATGATCACATTCTCTGCCTACCTTTCAAGTTGTTCTCTGCATGAAAGTTGCTTCATTCTGTCACCTTGTTGGTTCTTTCACTCCACTATTCATTTTGTGGTATTATTTTAAGACTATTTGGAAAAGATTCTCATGATGATTAAAGCATCCCTTACTTCTACTCTGCCGTCTTCGTTTGACCCAACTTCTCATTAACTTAAAAAAAACAACAACATTTATCTATCATCTTAAAATCAATACTGATTCTAAGGCAGAAGAGCAACAAGAACTAGGCAATTGGCCTTGCCCCAGGGTCACACAGCTAGTAAGTTTCTGAGGTCAGATTTGAACTCAAGTCCTGACACTAGACCTGATGCTCTATGTACTGTGCCGTCCTATCATTAATTTTCTTCAGATTTAATATATTAGCACATACTATACTAATCTCAAACAGCGCTATAAATAGAATTTAGGAATAATTGCATGCATGTATATCTGGCATAAGTTTCATAAATTTTCCTAGAGAAAGCTTTACAAAAGTAGGCTTCATGGAGTATGCCTTCAAATTAACATTTTAAAGAAAAGTATGGTTGTAAAAGAGCAGCTAGTATGTGCAATAAATAGCTGTCACTAGTGAATAGCAGCTACCCAAGTGATTTTCCTGAAGCTCACAGTCTCACCCTGCCATGCCATCAGCACCAATATAGCTCCTTTTCCTACTTCTGGGTAAGAGTTTGGTGGAGCCAACTTGAAGTCAGAAAGTCTCATATCTTGCCTTTTTGTTGTGTTAATGTTGTTTATTCATTTTAATCTCATCCTGCTCTTACTGATCTCATTTGAGATTTTCTTGGCAAATATCCTGAACTAATATCCCCATTTCCTTCTTCAGTTCATTTTACAGATCAGTAAACTGAGGTAAACAGGACCATATCCCTCCCACTCCTCTGAAAATAGAAAAAACAAACCAGGCATCAATAGTTTATAATTTTTTTAAGGTAAAGGTGGAATTTGTTATTTTATTTATAACACCCTTTTTTAATGCCTGTTCATCCCTTTGATCCTAGTAGCACATTCAGCAATCTTCTTCATGAAAAAGTAAAGGATAAAGTGAAGATCTTTGTTCTTAGAAATGATAGTCCAAAATGAGTTATTTTGTATGTTACTTTGTACTTTTCTACACTTCAGTGCATTTATTTATTTTCTGTCTATTCTCAAATGCAGGACTATCCCAAGGAGTTTCTAACCCATGAGTGTGTAAGACCCAAATTAATTAAATACATTTTTTGTCTTCTTTATTTTATACAGACATATACACAGTTTAGTATGGGTGGAACTGATTTAAAACAAATATCAACAATGCTGTGGAAGGGAAAAAAGTTGTGAAACAATAAGTTGATCTATTTCAGAGTAACAGAATCTGAGATTTGGAAGATAGTGATCCAGTAAAATAACAAAACACAAAAGGGATCCCTGTTGTAATATATTTAACTTATACTGTAATGCCCGATTTCCAGAATAAAGAAGAAAAAAACCCAGCTGCTTTGCCTTGTTGACAGGGGTGACTGCTTTAATGGAGACATTTATGCATTTTGTTTTGGTAAACCAGACCTGTAATGTCATCATTATAAAGAACTCTGGCTCCAGAAGGAAACTCTACCAATGCAGATCAGCAACTAATATGCATTAGAGTCTTAAAGATTTGCCTGGGGACACGAAGACATTAAATGACTTCTCTTGAGTCATATAACTATAATGAGCCAGAGACTAAACTTGAAACCACCTCTTTTTTGATTCTAAGGCAATCCTTCTGTTCCTTAAGCTGTGTAGTAGAGTGGAAAATGTACTCACTCAATTTAAAAGATCTAGATTTAAATCCTGACCATCACTTACTACTTTATGACCTTATAAATATTACTTAAACTCCTCAGTCTTCAATTTCCTAGATTGCAAAATGAAAGGACTGACCTAGATAATTTCTAAAATCTCTTCCAGCTATAGATCTCTGACTGTATTCTTGGCTAGTTCATATTCATGTTTTAATTGTATGGATACCTATTTTAACTCCTTTTCAGTGTCTGCTGGTGAAATTATCTTCTTCCTCTGATATTTGCATGCCCCTATTAACTGTCTCTTATTTATGGTTCTTCACATAGACCTGTGAGATCTTCTGTAAGTAAGTAAGATTAATCCTTATGCCTTTAATCCTTCACCATCAAGATCTTGATTTTATCTCCAAACTCAGAAATTTTGCTTGGCCTTTGCAACCACTGACTGATCTTACGATGGATAGAGAAGGAAAGGGGAATATTAATTCCACTTTTTCATCAAGAGAAAAGTATTTGTTGTTAATACTTACTCTCTTAGGGATGAGGAAATAATCCATGACTAAATTTTACCATGACTATTAGGTCTACTCTTTTGTCTAATAAGCTTTGGAACTGAAAATTTTAAATGATTTGTGGAAAACAATAGATGTCAAAACTGATAAAACTCTCTTCAAATGTCAAAAATGCTTCCATATCATGTAGAAACTTTAAAGGCTATTCCAAAAGATTTTGCACCTCAGTAACCTAAGAGACTGGAAAGACTGAGCAAAAGTGTAGGAATGCAGTATGTTATCTGAGGGCCATCCTAGTTAAATCTGAAAAGTCTTATCACCAATGTTTTGGCCATCAAGTGATTTTATTTTAAATGAGGGATAGAAGGACCTGAGAGGAATGCATTCAAGAATTCAAAGATATAGTTAACCTGGCATAGTGAGATTTTAATCATTAGATGGGGGAAGCTTTGATCACTATTTTATTAATGAAAAAGCTGATAACAATTAAATAATGAAGCCCTTGAAGTGTTATATCTGAATAAATTATATCTACCAGTTACCCCATGTACACACAGCTTTAATCCCTCAAGGAACTCTAAGTATTTCTGCAGCCATGATTTCCTCTTGTGAAAAAAAAAACTACTTTGCCTTCTATATACTTCTTATCTTTTCCCTCTCATTCATATTGAAAAATTGTACAAAATAATTTTTATCCACTAGCAATTTCTCAAGATGTATAGAAAAAAGTGAGACATCAATGAATTAATGAATGAATAAGAAGTGTTTATTCAATACCTACTGTGCCAGGTACTGTGCTGGGACTTTGGTACATAAATTTGGTAAATAAATATCATCACTATATATCATAGAGATGATAGCCCTATCTCTATAACTTTGGACTGAAGTATTGTTCACTGAAGTCCTAGTACTAGCATGTCAGTCTTGAGAATGCCAATAAGCAATGTTTTTAAAGAGAGGCCAATTAATTTAACAGATATGAACTTTAAGTCTTTAAGTTTAGAAACATATTATAATTAGAGTGTACCCAAATCTTGTTCAATAACCAACTGTGAATCTGGATACCTTCTACACACACATGCACACACACACACACACACACACACAAACCAAAAACTATCATTTTTTATACTTGCATGTTTACATCAGCGTCTTCCACATCAACATGTAGGGTCTTAGAAATTACTTGTTAGCAACATGCCTTTAATACAAATCTGTTTTTAGTGATAGTAATCCAATTTGAGATGTGTGTATTTTTTCAGTTCCAATGTGCCAGACTTCTCTTTACACATTTAAACATTGTATTTGATCTTTTAGTACTGGCAATGAATAACCAAGACTTATATTCAGCTGCTTTCTGTCACGTAGAGCTTTGATTTTAAATGTCTTTCTAAAATCTACACATCTATCTACACTGAACTTACTTTTCTGTTTGCTATAAGGATATGATATGCTTTATTATATAGGATACAGAAGACATGGTAATTAAAAACCTGGTCAGTGGGGTTGGAATTAAGACAGTCATTCTCATAGATCAGATTTAGGTAAGAGCCAACCTTGATGAAGGTCAGTTAGATAATAGATCTTGAGTTTGGTTTTAGTATCATCATGGAGAGTTCTCAAATAACCTTGTTAAATAAATTGAGGACTCAGATAACACAACTCTTTTATATCTTGCAGCTTATGTTTTCTAAGTCCTTAAAGTGTTAAAACCATTAAAGCAACCTGGTTCCCAGGCACTCAGACAATGTTCTCATTTAGCCATGATCCCTTAAGGTCTGTAATTTATTGTCAATGGAATTGAGGTTTCAGACATGATATTTTGGTTTCCCATAATTCTGTAGGGGTTGGTCTCTGGATATAGCTCTTACATTTCTCAATAGTTATTGTTCTTTGAGGTCCAGGCTTTTCCTAGTATAGGGGTGGAGGTTCTAAAAGTGAAGACCTTAATTTTATTTTCTATATAATTATTTTTTTGGTCTTTTAGTCCCAATTAATTAATTAATTAATTTAACATTTAATAATATTTATTTTTTAGAAAAGTTAACAGGGTTACATGGTTCATGCTCTTACTCTCCCCTTCACAACCCCCAGCTCCCCTTCCCATAGCCAATGCGCATTTCCCCTGGTTTTAACATGTATCATTGATCAAGACCTATTTCCAAATTATTGATAGTTGCATTGGTGTGGTAGTTTCGAGTCTACATCCACCAATCATGCCCGCCTCAACCCATGTGTTCAAGCAGTTGTTTTTCTTCTGTGTTTCCACTCCTGCAGTTCTTCCTCTGAATGTGGGTAGCATTCTTTACCATAAGTCCCTCAGAATTATCCTGGGTCATTGCCTTGCTGCTAGTAGAGAAGTCCATTACATTCTATTTTACCACATTGTATTGGTCTCTGTGTACAATGTTCTTCTGGTTCTGCTCCTCTCACTCTGCATCAATTCCTGGAGGTCTTTCCAATTCACATGGAATTCCTCCAGTTTATTATTCCTTTGAGCACAATAGCATTCCATCACCAGCATATACCACAATTTGTTCAGCCATTTCCCAATTGAAGGGCATACCCTCATTTTCCAGGTTTTTGTCACACAAAAAAGCACAACTATAAATATTTTTTGTACAAGTCTGTTTATCTATGATCTCTTTGGGGTACAAACCCAACAATAGTATGGCTGGATCAAAGGGCAGACATTCTTTTATAGCCCTTTGAGCATAGTTCCAAATTGCCTTCCAGAATGGTTGGATCAGTTCACAACTCCACCAGCAATGCATTAATGTCCCAATTATGCCCCTCCCAAACCCACTGAGAAGGCAGGCAATATTATACCAATTATACGTGTGAAATAATGCAAAACAAATGTCCATTTTAGCCAGGTCAAAAAATGCAAAAAAATAAAGTAAGAAAATTATCCTTTAATTTTCATTCATTTCATCAGTTATCTCTCCACAAGTTTCATTATGTATCGTTTGGATTTATCTTGGATGACTGTGTTATTCAGAATAACAGAGTTAATCATCATCATTGCTGTTACTACGTACAGTGATCTTCCATTTTACTTTTCACCTGTTCACGTGGGTCTTCCTAGGTTTTCCCAAAACCATTCATTTGGTCATTTCTTTTACTACAATAGTATTCCATTACAATCATATACCATTACTTTTTCAGCCATTCCCCAACTGATGTGCATTTCTTTTATTTCCAATTTTTTGTCACCATAAAGGAGCTTTTATTATTATTATTGTACAAATACTTCATTTTTTAAATAGTGATATTTTGGAGTCAAAAGATATGCATAGTTTTATTGCCCTTTGGGCATAGTTCCAAACTGTTCTCCAGAATAGCTGGATCAGTTCACAACTCCACCAATTGTTTATTAATGTACCCATTTTCCTATATCCCCTCCAACATTTGATATTTCTTATAGTTGTTAGATGGTACTTCAGAAATGTTTTAATTTTCATTTCTCAAATTAATTGTGATTTGGAGTATTTTAATGTAACTATAATTATATATATATATATATATATATATATAAAACTTTGATTCCTTCTTTTGAAAAGTGCCTATTTCATATCTTTTGACCAATCATAAATTGGAGAATCATTCTTATTTTTATTAATTTGACACAGTTCCTTTATATTTGAGAAATGAGGACTTTATCTGGGAAATTTATTGCAATTAAAAAAAATCTTCTTTATTTCTGGTTCCTTTTTTTTTGTTAGCAAAAATGTAGTTTCTCTGATTATCTCTTTTAATTAGGTCTATTTTTGCTTTTGCTTCATCTGAGAACCTGATAGCTAGTTCTTCCTTTTTAACTTCAGCTGAAACATAATATATTCAGCTCCTGCCCCTTATTTTACTTCCTTTGTGTGTCTGCTTCAAGTGTGTCTCTTGTAAATAGCTTATTATTGGATTCTGGTTTTTAATTCATTAATCTATGTACTTCCATTATTTGAGTTTATCCTATTCAGTTATGATTCCAAATGGTTTAATTCTTTCCATCTTATTTTTTTTCTTTTCCCTTTTTAAATCCTGCTCCTCCCCAAAAGTATGTTTTCCTCTCTTCATTTTTTAAATTACCTTCATCCTTTTCTCTTATTCCCTT
>NW_025391532.1:0-1374 GCF_016433145.1 Gracilinanus agilis | reverse complement strand
TATATACATATATATATCCTTCTATATTAATTTTATTTGTTACAGGGCTAGGTAATGGGTGTTAAGTGACTTGCCCAGGGTCACACAGTTAGGAAGTGTCCAAGGCCAGATTCGAACGTAGGTCCTCCTGTCTCTAGTCCTGGCTCTCAATCCACTGAGCCATCCAGCTGCCCCCTTGCCCATTTATTAATTGGGGAATGGCTTGGTTTTTTGTACAATTGATTTAGCTCCTTATATATTTGAGTAATTAGACCTTTGTCAGAGTTTTTTTTTTCCCCAGTTTGATGCTTGCCTTCTAATTTTGGTAGCATTGGTTTGTTTGTGAAAAACCTTTTTAGTTTAATGTAATCAAAATTATTTATTTTATATTTTGTAATTTTTTCTAACTTTTTCTAACTCTTGCATGGTTTTCAAATCTTTCCTTTCCCAGGGATCTGACAAGTATACTATTCAGTGCTCATGTAATTTACTTATAGTTTCCTTCTTTACATTCAAGTCATTCACCCGTTCTGAATTTATCTTAGTGTAGGATGCACAAAAATATTTATAGTCATGCTTTTTCTGGTGGCAAAAAATTGGAAAATGAGGGAATGCCCTTTGATTGAGGAATGGCTGAACAAATTGTGGTATCTGTTGGTGATGGAATGCTATTGTGCTCAAAGGAATAATGAACTGGAGGAATTCCATGTTAACTGGAATGACTTCCAGGAATTGGTGCAGAGTGAAAGGAGCAGAACCAGGAGAACATTGTATACAGAGACTGATACACTGTGGTAACATGACAGACTTCTCTACTAGCAGCAATTGCAAGGATCCAGAGCAAGGCTGAGGGACTTATGAGTAAGAAAACTAGCCACATTCAGAGGAAGAACTGTGAGAGTAAAAACACAGAAGAAAAAGAACTCCTTGATCACATGGGCTGATAGGGATATTATTGGGGATGTAGACACTAAATAACTCTAGTTCAAATATCAATAATATGGAATTAGGTCTTAATCAATGATACATGTAAAACCCAGTGGAATTGTGCATCGACTATGGGGGAGTGGGAATGTTTCGTGGAGAGATAAAGAACATGAAACATGTAACTAAGGGAAAATATTCAAAATTAAAATTAAAAAAAAAAAAGAATCAGGAAAGCTGGACTCAAGTTCCACCTCTGATCTATACTGGCTTTGTTAGCCTGAGTAACCTTTCAGAGCGATAGGGAATTCATTTAGGAAAAGAAAATCCCTTCTGAGAGATGCTCTCTATTTTATCTCTACACATATGAAATCAAGGATTTGTTCAAATAAAAAAAGGAAAGGAAGGAAGGAAGGAAGGAAGGAAGAAGGAAGGAAGGAAGGAAGGAAGGAAGGAAGGAAGGAAGGAAGG
>NW_025391531.1:0-5858 GCF_016433145.1 Gracilinanus agilis | reverse complement strand
GTTACAAGGGCTGGTGCACTGGGGGGAAGAGAAAGAAGGAAAAAGGGTGAAGAAAAAAGAAAAATAAAATTTTTTTGAGTGCTCACTACTCCCCTCTGGTGGCTAAGTGGCCACACTACAACAGGGAGGAGTGAGGGGCGTGGTTAGAACAGGGGGTGGGAGTAAGGGGCGTGGCTGAGTTTGCCAGAAATCAAAATGGAGGCTGTGGCTACAAAACGGGGCGGGCTTTGCTAAGGGACCTAAAAGGGGTCTCAGGTGGAAACTGGGAGTTGAGGCGGTGACTTCGCTTTCTGAAAGGCAAGTTGGGGCAGGGAGGGAGCTAGGAGGCAGGCTGGGGTGGCTGAAAAAGGTCAGGAGCTCCCCAGGCCAAGGCCAAGAGCCCGGCAGAAGTGAGGGGCGCCTGCGAGGAACAGGGGCTCCCCCTCGTGCTGGGGCTGGCAGAGGGACTCCTTTCAACTTACCAGTCGTGGAAGAAGGGGCAGAAGCAGGGATGGGCCCTGCGGCCCCGCCAGGAGGTGGGCCGGCTGCACAGGCTGGCCATGGCTGAAGGCAGCGTCTTGCAGCGGGAGGCAGCGGGAGCCCCTCAAGCCTGGTGGGGCCCCAAAGGCTTGAAAGCGGCGGAGCGTGGGGAGGCCCTGGCGGAAGCGGGGAGCTCCGGGAGAGCCACGCTGGAGGCTTGGTGGGCGAGCTGGGAAACTAGTTCCGCGGGGATCTGAGGTGAGGTTCTCGGATCCTTCGTAAGTCGCCAATTTGTAGGTTTCAAAATTACTATTCAATGCCGCCAAAGTAGGATATTTATAAGGATTTATTAATATTAACTTAGAGAGCTAGAGAGACCAGGGGGAGCCTTTCCCACTCAGCTCACATGCAAGAGAGGGTGCGTGGCACAGCAAACCCTAATTAAATACAGCCCCTATAAACAGGCAGGTATATGCAAGGCGAAAGGAATTGTGGGTAATACAGAAAGGACGTTTGGGTAATGTAGTTCCAGGGGTTCAAGATTTTCCCACTGAAGTAGTGAAATGGAATAGTAAGAAAAGTAGCATCTTCCCCATAGACCTGGGACACACATTCCTGTCGTATGCTGAGGGGGCCAGTAAGTGCTTCTTGGTTGATTGGCTGCTTGTTCAGGAGAATTAGGATGTCTGACCTAAATCTCCACACTGTACTGGGTTCTTTTTTTACAAGAGAAAAGAAAAAAAAGTGAAACAGAGGCCAAGTTTTGTGGGTTTTTTAATATGGAGAAAATCAGAATATTAAGGAAGCTTCAAGAACTTCATTTTCCCTCTATCTTCTCTCCAGGTGGTGCTTATTAGATGCATCTGGACCTTCAAGGAGCTGAGATGTATGAGTTGAAGTCACCCAAAGACTGGGGAAGGGTTAGACAGGGCCATTTTTATGAAAATCCTCACCCCATTTGGGCTACAGCTCAATAAACAGACTTTAGTTGTAAAAAGAAATAAGTTCAGGGGCCTGAAGTGGGAGTGGAGGAAGGCGGTGATGGGAGGCACAGGAAGCCTGGCCTGGTGCTGAACAACCTGATGGCTGATCTAAGCCCCATGTGTGAAGCAGGGGAGGGCCTGTGAGGGTTGCAATGATGGAATGCCTGCAAGGGAACCCCGGGTGTTTCTGTGGGGGGTGGAGAATGGATTAAAACCACCAAGGAATTATCTGAGCCAAACCAACCCCCTACCCCCAAAGCAGGCTACTTGTTATTTTAATGATGTGGGGAACATGAACTCCTGGGGGTTTGGGGGAGATGTAACAAGCTCTGGTATTAAGAGTTTTCTCCTGTAATTGAGGACCATTTATCTAAATGAGTTTACATTATTGGAGATTAGGCAAAATGATTGTCCCAGCTCCTCACTGAGTCCTGGAGAGAAGAAGGTGAGGGCACTGGGCAAAGGCCTCACCATATTTAATAGAACAATGACTCTGGCAGCCGCTCGAGAGCATGCAGGCAACCAATGGATTTCCAGTTTGCCGAGAAGCCCAAAGGAATTCCCAGATCCAGAGTTATTACAGAAAAGATTCTGACACAGACTGCACAAATAAGTTTCCACTAACTGCCCCAGTCCCATATGCTATTTGGAGGGTGGCATAAATCGGAGTTCTAGTCTTGGAGTGAGGAACATCTCCTTTCAAATCCCACCTCAGACACCAGCTTTGCAAGCCCTAGGCAAGTCATTTAACTACTCTGTGCCTCAGTTTCCTCATCTGCAAAGTGAGGGGATTATACTTGATAGCCTTTTAAATTCTCTTTAAGCCCTAAATCTATGCTTCTAAAATCACGTATAGGCTATTTTCCCCCAATAGAACATCAGCTCCATGAGTGCAAGGACTTTTTCAGTTTTGTCCACATCTTCAGCATAAACCACAGACTATGGCATGTAAAAGACACTGTTTGTCAATTTATTAATTAATTAGTCTCATTAATGTGGATACTAATTAATATAAGGACAACTAGCTGGTGCAAAGGATAGAGCACCAGATCTGAAGTTAAGAAGATTCATTTTCTTGAATCCAAATCTGTTCTCAAACACTTATTAGCTGTGTGACCATGGGCAAGTAGTTTCACCCTGTTTGCCTCAGTTTCCTCATCTGGAAAATGAGCTAGAGAAAAAAATGGCCAACCACTCCAAGATGTTTGACAAGAAAACCCCAGTTGGTATCACAAAGAGTAAGACAGGTCTGAAACAACTCACCCGCAAAAAATGTGGATACTCCCTCCAGTGGTGCAGATTATAACCCCTTTTTGACTTCTTATCCTTTATGGTCTTGTTCATAAGTTCATGTAAATCCAGCAAAGGAAATCCACCTTCTAAAGTTAAGGGCCCCCCTCAAGGTCTTTTGATACATATTGCTTGGATACCAATGAAGCATCTATCCATTTGTCATTCTTTGTTCTTGCCCCATGAGCATAGAAACTCTACTTATGATGGTGGGAAAACTTAAACAGCCTCTACATCAAATGATAATTTAATGGTTGAGGGGGCAGCTGGGTAGCTCAGTGAATTGAGAGTCAGGTCCAGAGATGAGAGGTCCTGGGTTCAAATCTAGCCTCAGACACTTCCTAGCTGTGTGACCCTGGGCAAGTCACTTAGCCCCCATTGCCTAGCCCTTACCACTCTTCTGCTTTAGAACCAATACCCAGTATTGATTCTAAGACAGAAGGTGAGGGTTTTTTAAATAATAATAATAATAATAATTTAATGTTTGAACTGAATGGCTATCTATCACTGTAACATATGACTAGGCTGTAGACTGACCAAAAGAAAACAAAGAGAATAGAGGACTCAGCTCAAGTAATGCAGACAAAGAAAGGAGGCTTAGATGAATACTAGAGACTGTGATTCATGTGAGACAAGAACCATACAGTTTAAAATGGGCACAGATGAGCCCAGGGCAAAGAAATTATTTGTGTGAACTTAATAGGGTTTAATTTTATAATTTTTGTGTCTTCTCCTCCCCACCTTTGTTTCAAAATGTGATTATTTTGTATCTTGCAATTTGATTTGGGGACACGTGTTTGTAGGATATAGAGCTCAGTTTTATTCCATGTTCTATTTACTTGTATTTGTTGCATGTGCTATTAAATTTGAAATAAAATTTATAATTTCATGCCTATATTGCAGCCCACAAAATGCACCCACCACACATAAAAATAAATCTCCTGACTTCTGAGGCGTTTACTGACTAATTGAAACGTGTTGTGTAAGTGTTCTTAATCCTACAAATGAGAATGTGGGTACCATAGTGCACAGAGACAGTGTGGTAAAGTAGCAAGAGCCCTGACTGGAGCCAGGAATACCTCGGTGTGAATGCCCCTTTAGTTACTTATTTTGTGAGCTGGGCCTAGGCATTTAACCTATCTAGGACTGTTTCCTCATCTGTAAAATGAGATTAGAATTTGTGCCTCCCAAGGCCCTTTCCAGCTTTAGATAGGAGGTCCATGATCATACCTTTGTGACCATTAACAAGTCACTAACCTCCTGGGATTCAGTTTGTTCATCTGTAAACTGTAGGGGTTAGTCTTTACAACTTCTGTGGTCTCTTCTAGCTGTATATCTATGATCTTATGTGTGAGTCCTGGGTTCAAGATCTGCTTTTGACATATTAGGCAAGTCAATGAAATTCTAGAGCAGGGAGAAAAGGAAGGAAGGAAGGAAGGGAGGGAAGGAAGGAAGGAAGGAAAGGAAGAAAGAAAGAAAGAAAGAAAGAAAGAAAGNTTACTGGTTACTAGATCCATGGAGAACATTTCATTCATATCAGATGTTTGCCTGCACCCACATCTCCAACCCTTCCTAATCTTGGGGATGTGGCATCTCCACTCTCAAGTGGATGTTTGGTATGATATAAAGAGCCACATGCTTCACAAGTTCACCCAGTATCAATAATTCAACAAGCATTAAGTGTCTACTGTATACCAGACATTTTGCTAGGCACTGGGAAGTTCACATTTAAAAGCAATACAATCCCTTTCCCTAAGGAGTTTACATTCTTCATGGGGGAAGATGAGATGAAAATGTTTACTGTTAAGTATACATGAGAAATATACAAAATAAACCAAGTAGTTTCAATATGGGGAGGAGGGGAGTTGACAAGTGGGAGTAGAAGAAGGAAAAGATGATATTTGAGCTGGGTCTTAAAAGAAATCCATGGTACCCTGAGGGTAGTGGTGAGAAAGGAGAGTTTTTCAGAAATGGGGGACAGACTGGACAAAGGTACGAGGGCACACATGGAAGACAGAACATGGATGATGATCAATGTGGAGCTTTGATTCACTGGTTAAATAGAACTCCCAGATAAGGAAATTCCACGACAGGACAGCACGTTCTCTGCAACTTATAGTCTTAGAGGATTGCCGTGGACACTGAGAAGTCAAGTAACTTGGTCAGACATCCCACAATCAGTATGTGTCGAAGGCAGGTCTTCTGGCTTGAAATTTGGTTGGAAAGCCAATTTTCTATCTACTACAACATGCCTTCGAAGAATATGGAAAAAATTGATCAGGTAGGGAGGAAGAGAGTCATAACAGAACAATGTCACAGAAATCCCAAAGAGAAGAGAGTGTCCAGAAGAAAGAGTTGGCAGATGTGTCAAATACTGCAGAGAAGTCAAAAATGATGAGGACTGAGAAAAGGCCATTGGATTTGGCAGTGATGAGAACACGGGTGACTTTAGAGAGAAGCCAGATAGGAATACAAAGAATCAGGAGTGAGTCATTTCACTGAAACACGGAAAAGGTCTAGGAAAAGGGAGTGGTCAACAATGGTAAATGTTTCATAGTGCGCAAGAAGGATCAGGCCTGAGAAAAGGTCATCAGATTCAGCAATTTAAGAGATCAGTGCTCCCTGGGAAGGGGGAGAGAAGAATACATAGAAAAATTCAGGTGACATAAAAAAGATCTATTTTTAAAAAAGAAATATCAATAACCTTGGTGAGAGCAGTGTCAGTTGACAGAAAAGGTTGGAGCACATTACAAATATCTTCGAAGGATGTCTGAGGTGGGGAAATGGAGACAACAAGCATATACAATTTTTAAGAGGCTGGTCAAGAAAGGGAGGAAAGACATAGTATAATAACCTTGAATGGATGGCAGATCAAGTAAAGAGTTCTTAAGAACAGCCATCTTTAGAGGCAGCTAGTAAGCACAGAGGATAGAGCACCAGATCATTCAAATCTGTTCTCAGACACTTCCCAGCTGTGAAACAATGGGCAAATCACTTAACCCTGATTACCTAGTCCTTGCCACTCTTCTGTCCTAGAATTAATACTAAGACATAAAAGAAGGAAGAGGAGGAGAAGAAAAAGAAGGAGGAGGAAGAAGTAAATGTAGCAGTTAAAATTGGAGGGAG
>NW_025391530.1:0-3757 GCF_016433145.1 Gracilinanus agilis | reverse complement strand
CTTGAGGAGTAAGTGCCAAGGGGGCAGTTCTCTAAGTCACTGCCCTTACCACTCCTCATCCTTTAATGAGTAACAAGGATGTCAATCATAAGAAAAATCATCACTCGTCCCTTACATCTGTAAGCACATCAAGGACAGGAGTATGTTTGGCTTTTTTTTAAACCCTCACCTTCTGTCTTAGAATTAATACTGGGAATTCTGGAAAAGTGGTAAGGGTAGGCAATAGGGGTCAGGTGACTTGCCCAGGGTCACACAGCTAGGAAGTGTCTGAGACCAGATTTGAACCCAGGACCTCCCATCTATGGGACTGTCTCTCAATCCACTGAGCCACCAAGCTGCACCCCTGCCCCATTTGGCTTTGACTTTGTACCCCAAACACCTTCTAAGAAAAGAGAGAGGCTAGTGGAATATTCAGAATCTCATGCCTATATATTTTTTGTAAAAAAAAATCAGGAGACCCTGGACATGGAACACACCAAATAACATAACAAAAAATGAAAATGCTATTTTAACAGAGAGAGGGGGAAAACTGCTTTTGGTGTGCCATTCACAAATCAGTCAGATCACAGATTGTTAAAGCTGTGAGAGGGAGAAGGGAAGGCAGATGGGAGGAAGGATGGATGGAAGAAAGGAGAGAGGAAGGTAGAGGAAGGGAAAGGAAGGCTCAAATAAAAGATCAGAGAACAACTTAGGGCTTAGAATAGCTGGGTTTTATTTAAATTAGAAAGGGAAAGGTCTAGGGAAAACTAGGAGGTAGATAGAAGGGGGGAAAAGGCACCAAGAGAGAGAACTCAGGGTAGACAGCATAAGCCAGCCTCCAGGCTTGAGAGTGAACACAAAAAGGCCCCCAAACCCTCTCTCTTATTCCTTCTCTGACACCTCCCACAAAGGAAGTGGGAGATGTTGGGGGAAGTTGTAGCAGGGAGCCCTGGGGATTCCCAGGGCTCACAATAATTTTAAATGACACAGAGCAAAGATTCAAAATTCACATAAAACTGTAAGAACTATGAGGAAAAAAAAGATGGCAAGCAATTAAAGCTACACCAGCCTGAGCTATTTAAGTGAGCTGTTGGTGCTGAAAACTAGGACGTGGTTGGGAAATAGGGATTGGCATGGATTATAACAATTTCCCAAGGAAGTTTCATGGATGTGAGTCAATTGCTGTAATGAAGAGATCAAAGGAGTTAGAAGTGGCATTGGTCAGCAGACGCCTGAAATACGTACCAAGCAGGGGCAGAGAGAAAAGCCAAAGGCAGCAGGGATTTGGAATCTAACTGAATTCATAAAATATTACAAGATTGCCTGTGAGATAGCAGTAACTACCAACCCCACACTGACTGTTCCATTTCTGTTAAGTTCTTTAGGGTAATAATTATACATGCACCAAGGGCATCCTCGGAGGTATGGCAAGGGAGCAGGAAGGCTTTGCGGGGGGCCACAACTTTATAGTCACATAACTAATAGTGCCGAGAAGGCCAGACCCCATTTGGCTTATTGCTCACTGCCTATAAAATAAGATGCTTATGTGAAAATCAAACATTATTCTTTGAAAAAATGCAGCAAAAGAAATCACTTTGCTTGACAGTCCTCTGAGGATGAATAGCAAGCACAGCAGAAAGCCGGGAGATGGATGCTCACCAAAGGTCCTGCCACAATTCTGTTGTTGTCGTTCAGTTACTTTCAGTCATGTCTGACTCTTCAGGAACCAATCTGGGGCTTTCTTGGCAAAGATACTGCAATGCTCTGCCATTTCCTTCTCCAACTCATCCAATAGATGAGAAAACTCAGGCAAATGGGATTAAATGACTTACCCAGGATCACACAGTTAGGAAGTGCCTGAAGCCAGATTTTAACTCAGGAAGATGAGTCACCCTGACTCCAGGCCTGGCACTTTAACCACTTGCCACCTAGCTTCAGGCTGAGAGTTCAAATTAAAGATATCACAGATGGAATACTATTGTGCTCAAAGGAATAAAGAACTGGAGGAATTCCATGTGAACTGGAACAACCTCCAGGAATTGATGCAGAGTGAAAGGAGCAGATCCAGGAGAACGTTGTACACAGAGACTGATACACTGTGGTAAAATTGAATGTAATGGACTTCTCTACTAGCAGCAATGCAATGACCCAAAACAACTAGGAGGGGCTTAAGAGAAAGATCACTATCCACATTCAGAGGAAGAACTCTGGAAGTGGAAACACAGAAGAAAATCAACTGCTTGATCACGTGGGTTGATGGGGAAATGATTGGAGATGAAGACTCTAAGTGATCACCCTAATGCAAATATCAATAGTATGGAAATAGGTCTTGATCAATGACCCATGTAAAACCCAGTGGAATTGCTGGACAGCTATGGGAAGGGGATGGAGGGAGGGGAGGGAAAGAACATGTATCTTGTAACCATGGGAAAATATCCTAAATTAATTAATTAAATAAAAATTTTCAACAATTAGAGAAATAGATTAATAAAGATAATCATAGACTCCTAAGTGAACTGCTGGAAGGGACCTCAGAGGCCAGCTAACCCAAACCCCTCAAACTGAATCTAGAACAGTGAGGTGATGCGCCCACGGTCTTGTTCCCATTCAAGGTGTGAGGCAGGATTGAGTGCTGGTTCTCTGACTCCTGAACCCACACTCTTTCCACTATACCACAGGAATCTCCGTGAATGGTGAAGTCTTATATCTATAACTTGTTTGTGGGTGATACTGAGACAACTGTAGAAGCCTGAAATCTCCAAAGCCAGATTTGTCATTATTCTCAAATTAAGCCCAACCCTCCCCATAGGAAAAACCAAGAGGAAGAAGAATGATAGTTGTCCAGATTATGAAACATAACGGGGTGGAAAGCCCATAAAGCTGGTCCATCAGAATATATATTGACATAGCCACACATACATATACACAACACATTCATATATACAGGGCACACGCTGAAGATGGACAATGAATGAGGCGCAAAGCTGAACAGAAGAGCGGTCTAGGTTACCTTTGGGGAGATGGTCTTGTTCTTTTCATAATAACAGCTTTAATGAAAACAAGCTTCTACCTGAAACCCCAAACCCTCTTTCACCATCAATACTCAGCCAGTGCTATTATACAGGTACAAGTTAGAGAAGACTAGAGTATCCGGGAATTCTAAGTTAAAATCACCAAAAAACCAGAGCAGAGCCTCATGGGAGAGGTGAACAGGCTGTGAAACATTAAGAATGAGGAATCATGCCACAGAGGGATCAGCAGAAAAATTTATGGCTGGAAAAAGATGGGCCAATCACATAAGAGAAAGTGATAATCCGTGGGACTTTGAGTTGTACAGTGTCAAGAAGAGATGAGAGAAAGGCCCAAGAATGATGGGCTGACAGGAAGGTGTATGGGAAGATATGAACAAGGGTCACTGGGAGAAGCAGGCTGCAAACTGCATCACTGGAGGGAGTATACTAGCGTCTCCCCCACACCAGCAAAGAAACACTTCATAACTGTTGGAATCAACTGAAACACTCAGAAAACGACAATGACTCCATGTGTCATGCTCCAGCCCAGGAGGGGCAGTTTCCCTAAGAAGATGACAATACCAGAGGAAATCAATTCTTGAATTCAGCCTCCCACTCAAAGCATCAACCACCATATTTCTGTGAAGTAGGTACCATTTTTGGTCATGGCAATGGGTGAATATCCCATGAAGTCAAAAGTAAAACATGCTCCAAACAGGACTGAATTCCAGATCCATCATTCTGCTTCTGCCCTTAGAGAGAAAGAA
>NW_025391529.1:0-12532 GCF_016433145.1 Gracilinanus agilis | reverse complement strand
GGGTCAGGCCTCCTGGTAGTTCCCGGTCTGCCCCTCTGCCCGAGGTTCCTTCAGCAGTCTTTGGGGCTGTTTCCACTGCTCCGCTGGGTCTGCACCGGGTCCTCTCTGGAGGTCCAAGCCTGAGCTGGAGATCGTTATTCAAGCCTAGGGCACTGCCTTTGCCTGCGCTGCTGCTCTTAGGGCCCTGCTTTCACCCCCCCGCAGAAGGTAGTGAAAGTCCGTGGGCTGGAGATCTTTATTCGCACCTGAGGAGATGCCTTCAGTGCTTGGGAAAGGCCGAGTTTTAGGGGCCTTTGTCCCAGCCGGAGGCGGTGCCTTCACCCACATGGGCGCTCAGGGAGAGTCCCAGCCACCTGGGGTCCCTCGTCTTGCAGCGCACAGGTACGGGCTCCGGGGCTGCCAGTGATTATCTGGTTGCCCCAGTCCTGTTTACCGGCTTGTGTGGTGTGGGGGGTGGGGGAGGGGCTTCTTCCTCTCGTGTTTTAGTGTGAACTGTTTCACCCCTTTAAAGTGTGGAAATGCCCCAATTCTGCGTACCTTCAATGCTGCGCCCTGTTGTGGGGTTCCTTCGTTCCTCTGGACTCGTTTTTATTTCCCCTTGAGGGGTCCTGTGTGGTTCGGTCAGGAGAGATCCTGCAGCTGCTCCTTACTCTGCCGCCATCTTAACCGGAAGTCCCTCTCTTACCTCTTTCTTATTTATTTTTTGGTTTGATTTATCTAGATCTGACAGAGCAATATTTAGATCTCCCACTAGTATGGTTTTACTATCTATTTCCTTCTTGAGCTCTGCCAGTTTCTCCTTTATGAATTTGGGTGCTATGCCACTTGGTGCATACATATTGAGCAGTGTTATTTCCTCATTGTTTGTACTGCCTTTAGTCAGGATGTAATGACCTTCCCTGTCTTTTTTAATCATATCTATTTTTACTTTGGCTTTGTCAGAAATCATAATAGCCACTCCTGCCTTCTTTTTCTCATTTGACGCCCAAAAGATTTTGCTCAAACCCGGAACTTTAAACTTGTGTATGTCCACCCGCCTCATATGTATTTCTTGTAGACAACATATGGTGGGATTTTGGTTTCTAATCCACTCTGCTATTTGCTTCTATTTTATGAGCAAGTTCATCCCATTCACATTCAGAGTTATAATCATCAGTTGTGCATTTGCTGACATTTTCGTATCCTCCCCTCTTCTTACCACCTTTTTCCTTATACTTTTTCCTTTTAAATCAGTGGTTTGCTATTGAGCCGCTATCCCTTATCCCCTCCCTTGATTAACTTCCCTTTCTTCCCCCTCCCTTATTTTTCCCCCCCTCTTTTTGTTTTTAAAGGCCTTATGAATTCCCTCCCTCTTCTCCCCTCCCTTTTTTTGACCTTCCCACTCCCCTGCTCCCCTTGGTTTATCCCTTCTAACTTTTTCAGAAGGGTTAGATAAGAGTTTTATGTCCCAATGGATAGTATAGCTACTCTTCCCTCTCTGGGTTGATTACACTAAGAGTAAGGTTTGATTATTACCTCTTAATGCTCTCTTCCTCTCCTTCTTATAATAGTATTTGTCCCCTCTCCCTCCCATGCCCTCTTTGTGTGTAATAGAATATCCTATTTTCTTATTCACTCAAGTTTCTCTTGGTGTCCCCTGCTATTCACCCCCTCTTTCCCATCCCCCATGTCATCTTAGATTATTTAGTGTTCCACTCTCACCCTGTGAATTATTCTTCTGATTACTATAATAGTGAATATTATAATAGTGAATAGAGTTCACTACAGAGAATTATACATAACGTTTCTCTACATAGGAATACAGATAATTAGATCTCACTGAGGCCCTTAAAAAGGCAAATTTAAAAATTATAAGTTTTCTTTCTTTCCCCTCTGTATCTCATTTACCTTTTCATGTTTCTCTCGATTTCTGTGGTTGGATATCAAACTTTCCATTTAGCCCTGGTCTTTTCTGTGGAAATACCTGGAATTCTTCAATTTTGTTGAATGCCCACACTTTCCCCTGGAAATATTTAGTTAATTTTGAGGAGTAGTTGATCCGTGGTTGTAGGCCCAGCTCTCTTGCCTTTCTGAATATCGTATTCCAAGCCTTGCGGTCTTTTAGCGTGGAGGCTGCCAGATCCTGTGTGATCCTGATTGGTGCTCCTTAATATTTGAATTGTTTCTTTCTGGCTTCTTGTAAGATTCTTTCCTTTGCTTGGAAACTCTTGAATTTGGCAATTATATTTCTGGGTGTTGTCTTTTCTTGATCGAATGTCGCAGGTGTTCTATGAATCCTTTCAATGTCTATATTGCCCTCTTGTTGTAGGACTTCAGGGCAATTTTGCTGAATTATTTCTGTTAGTATGGAGTCCAGGTTTCTATTAATTTCTGGTTTTTCTGGAAGACCAATTATTCTCAAATTCTCTTCTAGACCGGTTTTCTTGGTCTGTCACTCTCTCATTGAGATATTTCATGTTTCCTTCTATTTTTTCAGTCTTTTGACTTTGTTTTATTTGTTCTTGTTGTCTTGAGAGATCATTAGCTTCTAGCTGCTCAATTCTAGCCTTTAGGGACTGGTTTTCAGCTATAATCTTTCGGTTTTCGGCTATGATCTTTTGGTTTTCGGCCATAATCTTCTGGTTTTCGGCTATAAGCTTCGGGTATTCCTTTTCAATCTGGTCATTTCTGGTGTTCAATTTGCTTATCAGTTCATTTGGTTTCTGAGCCTCACTTTCCAGTTGCAAGATTCTACCTTTTAAACTGTTATTTTCTTGCCAGATCTCTTCCATTTTCCTCAAAATCTCAGTTTTGAACTCTTCCATAGCTTGTGAGGAGTTTTCCTTATTTGAGGAGGGTCCAGATGCTTGTTTGTTCTCCTCCTCTGTTTGCTTGGTTGTCTGGATTTTCTCTGTGTAAAAGTTGTGGAGTGTTAAAGACTTCTTTTTCTTGTTGTTAATCTTTCTCTTCTGAGCTTCCTGAGACTGGATAGCCAAGCGTTAGCCCAGCAGCTTCTCAGGTTTATCCTTGCGCTCAGGGTCTGTCCGCGGTCAAGCCCCCTGGTGGATCCCCTTGCTTGATCCTCTGCTGGAGGTTTTTTTTATAAGTCTCAGGGCGCTGCTTCCACAGTCGTACACCCGTCCGCCTCCACCCACGCCTCCACCCGTGCCTCTGCTCTCAGCCCGCGCTCTGCGCCCAGCGTCCGCTCCCGGCGTCCTGCTCCTGCGCTCAAATTCCGCGTGCGCTCGCTAGCTTCCTGGGTCCCAAATCCCGCCGCTCTCAGGAACAGGCCCCGGAGCTGCCAATGACTCGATGGGTGCCCCGAACTTGCTCTATTTCTTTTTAGCTGGCCTCAGTGCTACAGCTGTTGTGTGTGGAGGGGTTGGGGGTGGGGTGGTTGCTCAGCCCGCGATTTAGTGAGAGCTGTTTCATCCCTTTATAGCATGGAAATGCCTTGATTCCACGTACCTTCCATGCTGTGCCCTGTTGTGGGGTTCTTCCGTTTGTCTGGACTTGTTTTTATGTCCCTTTGAGGAGTTTTGTGTGTTACGGTCAGGAGAGGTTAAGAGCTGCTTCTTACTCTACCGCCATCTTAACCCGGAAGCCCTGGTGATTTTTTCTTAGGGAGTTCTTTGATGGCTTGTTCAATTTCTATTTCTGATATGGGATTATTTAGGTATTCTATTTCTTCTGCTGTTAATCTAGGCAATTTATATTTTTCTAAATGTTCATCCATATCTCCTAAATTGTTATATTTGTTGCCATAAAATTGGGCGAAATAGTTTTTAATGATTGCCTTAATTTCCTCTTCATTAGAGGTGAGGTCTCCCTTTTCATCTTTGATACTGTCAATTTGGTTTTCTTCTTTCCTTTTTTTTTTTATTAGATTGACTAGAACTTTGTCTATTTTATCTGTTTTTTCAAAATACCAGGTTCTGGTCTTATTTGTTAATTCAATAGTTCTTTTACTTTCGATTTTATTAATTTCTCCCTTAATTTGTAGTATTTCTAATTTAGTTTCCATCTGGGGATTTTTAATTTGCTGGCTTTCTAATTTTTTGAGTTGCATACCCAATTGATTAATCTCTGCCCTCCTTAATTTGTTAATATATGCACTCAAGGATATAAATTTCCCCCTGAGTACTGCCTTGGCCGCATCCCATAGAGTTTGGTAGGATGTCTCATCATTGTCATTCTCTTCAATGAAATTGTTGATTGTTTCAATGATTTTTTTTTGACTAATTGGTTTTGGAGAATCATATTGTTTAATTTCCAATTGGTTTTTGATTTTCCTGTCCAGGTGCCCTTACTAATTATTATTTTTATTGCATTATGATCTGAGAAGGTTACATTTATTATATCTGCTCTTTTGCATTTTTTGCAATGCTTCTATGCCCTATTACATGGTCAATCTTTGTGATGTACCATGTGCAGCTGAAAAGAAGGTGTATTCCTTTTTGTCCCTATTTATTTTTCTTCACATATCAATTAAATCTAATTTTTCTAGGACTTCATTCACCTCTCTTAACTCTTTCTTATTTATTTTTTGGTTTGATTTATCTAGATCTGAAAGAGGAATATTTAGATCTCCCACTAGTATGGTTTTACTATCTATTTCCTCCTTGAGCACTGCATGTTTCTCCTTTATGAATTTGGATGCTGTACCACGTGGTGCATACATATTGAGCAGTGTTATTTCCTCATTGTTTATACTGCTTTTAATCAGGATGTAATGACATTCCCTGTCTTTTTTAATCATATCTATTTTTACTTTGGCTTTGTCAGAGATCATAATAGCCACTCCTGCCTTCTTTTTCTCATTTGATGCCCAAAAGATTTTGCTCAAGCCCTGAACCTTTAACTTGTGTGTGTCTACCTGCCTCATATGTGTTTCTTATAGACAACATATGGTAGGATTTTGGTTTCTGATCCACTCTGCTATTTGCTTCTGTTTTAAGAGCGAGTTCATCCCATTCACATTCAGAGTTACAATTATCAGTTGTGCATTCACTGACATTATTGTATCCTCCCCTAGTCCCACCCCTTCTTCTTACACTATTTTCTTTTAAACCAGTGGTTTGCTTTGAGCCTGTATCCCTTATCCCCTCCCTTGATTGACTTCTATTTCTTCCCCCTCCCTTGTTATTCCCCTCTTTTTGTTTTTTAAAGGCCTAATGAATTCCCTCCCTGTTCTTCTCCCCTCCCTTTTTTGACCTCCTCACTCCCCTGCTCCCTTTGGTTTATCCCTTCTGACTTTCTTAGTAGGGTTAGATAGAGTTTTTTATCCCAATGGATAATATAGCTACTCTTCCCTCTCTGGGTTGATTACACTTATAGTAAGGTTTGATTATTACCTCTCAATGCTCTCTTCCTCTCCTTCTTATGATAGTATTTATCCCCTCCCCTTCCCTTGCCCTCTTTGTGTGTAATAGAATATCCTATTTTTCTTATTTACTCAAATTCTTCTTGATGTCCCCTACTATTCCCCCCCTCTTTCCCACCCCTCAATGTCATCTTAGACCATTTAGTATCCTATCCTCTCCCTATGAATTATTCTTCTGGTTGCTATAATAGTGAATATTATAATAGTGAATAGAGTTCACTACAGAGAATTATATATAGCATTTCTCCACTTAGTAATACAGATAATTAGATCTTATTTAAGCCCTTAAAGAGTCAAATTTAAAAAATTATAAGTTTTCTTTCTTTTCCCTCTGTTTCTTATTTACCTTTTCATGTTTCTCTTGATTTTTGTGGTTGGATATCAAACTGTCCGTTTAGTCCTGGTCTTTTCTGTGTAAATACTTGGAAATCTTCAATTTTGTTGAATGCCCATACTTTCCCCTGGAAGTATATAGTCAGTTTCGATGGGTAGTTGATTCGTGGCTGAAGGCCCAGCTCTCTTGCCTTTCTGAATATTGTGTTCCAAGCCTTGAGGTCTTTTAGTGAGGAGGCTGCCAGATCCTGTGTGATCCTGATTGGTGCTCCTTGATATTTGAATTGTCTCTTTCTTGCTACTTGTAAGATTTTTTTCTTTTACTTGAAAGCTCTTGAATTTACCTATTATATTCCTTGGTGTTGACTTTTCTGCGTCCAGTGTAGAGGGTGATCTATGGATCCTTTCAATGTCTATATTGCCCTCTTGTTGTAGAACTTCAGGGCAATTTTGCTGAATAATTTCTTTAAGTATGGAGTCCAAGTTTCTATTAATTTCTGCCTTTTCTGGGAGACCCATGATTCTCAAATTGTCTCTTCTAGACCGGTTTTCTTGGTCTGTCACTTTCTCATTGAGATATTTCATGTTTCCTTCTATTTTATCAGTCTTTTGACTTTGTTTTATTTGTTCTTGTTGTCTTGAGAGATCATTGGCTTCTATTTGTTCAATTCTAGCCTTTAGGGACTGGTTTTCGGTTATAATCTTTTGGTTTTCCTTTTCAATCTAGTCATTTCTGGTGTTCAATTTGCTTATCAGTTCATTTGATTTCTGAGCCTCACTTTCCAATTGCAAAATTCTGCCTTTTAAACTGTTATTTTCTTGCCAGATCTCTTCCATCTTCTTCAACATCTCATTTTTGAACTCTTCAATAGCTTGTGACCAGCTTTCATTTTTTGGGGAAGGTTTGGATATGATTACTTGTTTGTCCTCCTCTGTTGTCTGGATTTTCTCTGTGTAAAAGTTTTTGAGTGTTCCAGAGTTTTTCTTGATAATCTTTTTCTTCTTCTGAGGTTCTTGGCTTGCCATCATTAGCCCCGCCCCTTTTCAGCTTTGTCTTCACACTCAGGGTCTGCCTGCGCTTTCTAAACTCCCGGGGGCTCAGGTCTCCTTGTCCTCAGGGTCAAGCCTCCTGGTAGACCCTGGTCTGCCCCTCTGCCTGAGGCTCCTTCAGCAGTGTCAGGGGCTGTTTCCACAGCCAAGCTCCCATCTGCTCTGGGTCCTCACTCAAGGTCCAAGCCTGGGCTGGAGATCTTTATTCTCACCATGGGCACTGTCTTCACCCACGCAGACGCTAGGGAAAGTCTGTGTGCTAGAGATCTTTATTCGTGCTTGGGGCGATGCCTTCACCCCCCCCCCACCCCACCCCCAAAGACCCTTGGGAAAGTCCCTGCATTAGAGATCTTTGTCCGCGCCCGCACAGATGCTCAGGAAAGTCCGTGCGCGCTCCCCAGCCACTTGGGGTCCCTCGTCTTGCAGCTCACAGGTACAAGCCCTGGGGCTGCTAGTGATTTACTGGTTGCCCCAGTCCTGTTTTCACTCTTGTGCGTTGGCCTTGGCGCTGTGCGAGGTGTGTGGTGTGTGTGGGGGGGGTGTAGGGGCTTCTTCCTCTCATGTTTTGTGAGAGCTGTTTCACCCCTTTATAGCATGGAGATGCCCTGATTCTGCATACCTTCAATGCTGCGCCCTGTTGTGGGGTTCCTTCTTTCGTCTGGCTTTGTTTTTATGTCCCCTTGAGGAGTCCTGTATGCTTCAGTTAGGAGAAATCGAGCAGCTGCTCCTTACTCTGCCGCCATCTTAACCCGAAGTCTCGAGCTTATATTCTTTTGACAGCACCTCTTTTTCTTCACTGAACCCCAAAGTGGCCAGATCATACTTTAATATTTTTGAATGGAATAGCTAATTTCTAGGCTTCAAATATATCCAATATCATACCTGTTAAGCTCAGTAATTAACCTAGAAACCAATCTGCTCAAATGTAAAGTTAAATGAAATTGTGGGTGGATGTTTTTCCTCTCCTTTGGCTGGAGCCTGTGTTTCCAAAAGGAAAGGTTATCTTAAAACCTTTCCCATTTCCCATAGTTTGGGTGATTGCTTTTTCAAATGAAAGTTAAGAAAAACACAAGATATTCTCTAAGGTTCATCAATTTGGCAGATTGGGGAAACAGATTTATGCTCCCTACAAAACAGAGGTAATAGTCTGGTAAGGACTAGTTGGAACCGGCTTGACTTGGAATTCACGTTGTTGATGTGAAATCAACTTGAACCAAATTAATTGCACTTGAGACCAAATTGGAACTAAATTGTAATAATTACTGGTTTGACTTCCTGACTATAATCAGCACGTGTGGGAAAAAGCAAAATGCATTACTTAAAAATCTCTATCTAGTGAATCTCATGAAACCACCTATCTCCCTTGCTCCCTACCAAGATTTAAAATGTGCTTTAAGGACTCAGGTGAACAATAACTGTTCTGTTTCAAAAGAATCAAGTTATCCTACATATACAAGTACAGAGTTTTATACCTCACCTGGCCAACAAAAATAATGTAAAATTATGTTTGTTTAATCTAATTTTCTTTAAGCAAACTTGCAGGATTCTTTAAGAGGACAGATGCTGTAGCAATGAAATCCTTATGTTTTGTATTCTCTTTATGTGCACCCAAAAAGAATTTGATGGTTTTTTATTCAAAAATATATGGGAAAGGGGGCAGCTGGGTGGGTTAGTGGATTGAGAGACAGCCCCTAGAGTCAGAAATTCCTAGGTTCAAATCTGGCCTCAGATACTTCCTAGCTGTGTGACCCTGGGCAAGTCACTTAACCCCCATTGACTAGCCCTTACCACTCTTCTGCCTTGGAACCAACATAAAAGTATTGATTCCAAGATGGAAGATGAGGGTTTAAAAAATATATATGGGAAGGTCACCTTGGGGTTGAGACACCTGGGCTTCTAGTCATGGTTCTTCCACTACCAACTTCTGTGCCCTTAGGTAAATCACATGACTGTTGATTATTCTGTTTTGTCATCCAAGGGAATTATTTTAGATGACTAATTATTTTTCACTCCTGAAATTCTTTGATTTCTGCATCCTATTATGTTTCAGTTCAAAGGAGGCACCATGGTAGAATGGAATGGTCTGGGATCCAGATCTCTCTTCTGTCTTGACTGGTATGACCTTGGGCAAAGTATTTAAATCAAATTGAGTCAATAAGCATTTAATAAATGCTAGCTATGGGCCAGGCCAAGTGCTGGGGTTACAAAGAAAAGCAAAAGACAGTACATGTTCTCAAGGAGCTCATAGTCAAAGTGGGAGAGACAGCATATAAACAACTACGCATGAATAAGATACATATAGGATAGAGTAAAGAAAATCTCAACTGGAAAGTATTTGAATTAAGAGGAATCATGAAAGGCTCCTTTTAAAAGATGGGATTTTATAATGAACTGGAGGAATTCCATGTGAACTGGAATGACCTCCAGGAATTGATGCAGAGTGAAAGGAGCAAAACCAGGAGAACATGGACTTCTCTACTAGCAACAATGCAATGATCCAGGAAAATTCTGAGGGACTTATGAGAAAGAATGTTATCCATAATCAGAGAAAGAACTGTGGGAGCAGAAACACAGAAGAAAAACAACTGCTTGATCAATGATTCGATGGGGATATGATTGGGGATGTAGACTCTAAACGATCACCCTAGTTCAAATATCAATACTATGGAAATAGGTCTTGATCAATGACACATGTAAAACCCGGTGGAATTGCGTGTTGGCTATAGGAGGTGGGGTGAGAGGAGGGGAGGCAAAGAATATGAATCATGGAATCATGAACATTTTCATAATTAATCAATAAAATGAAAATAAATTTAAAAAAATAAATAAAAGATGGTATTTTAGCTGGGACTTAAAGGAAGTCAGGAGACAGAAATGAGAAAGGAGAGCATTTTAGGCATGGAGAGTAGCCGTTGACAACACTGGGAATCAGGAACTGGAGGGCCATGTGCGAAGATCAGGAAAGGGGATATTGTCACTGCATCACAGAGTACTGGAAAGGAAGGAAGAGGCCAGTTTATGAAAGGCTTTAAAAGCCAAATGGAGAATTGGGACCTCAGATTCTAATTTTAAAATGAGGAAGTTGGACTCACTGATATCTGAGGCCCCCTTCAGTTCTAGCCCTGTGATCCTTTGAGGGGAAAAAAAGTATTCCCTTTAAGAAATTGCCTGGTTTTACTTTAAATATTTTAATTTTAAGCCATTCTCCAATTAACAAATGTCAAGGGACATAAATAGGCAGTTTTCAGATAAAGAAATCAAAACTCTCAATAAGCCCATGAAAAAGTGTTCTAAATCTCTCATAATTAGAGAAATCCAAATCAAAGCAATGCTGAGGTATCGCCTCACACCTAGAAAATTGGCCAATGTGGCAGTAAAAGAAATTAATAAATGTTGGAGGGACTGTGGCAAAATCAGGACATTAATTCATTGCTGGTAGAGCTGTGAATTAATCCAGCCATTTTGGAAAGCAATTTAGAATTATGCACAAAGGGCTTTAAAAGACTGCATACCTGGGGGCAGCTGAGAGGCTCAGTGGATTGAGAGCCAGTCCTAGAGACAGGAGGTCCTAGGTTCAAATCTGGCCTCAAACACTTCTAGCTGTGTGACCCTGGGCAAGTCACTTAACCCCCATTGCCTAGCCCTTACCACTCTTCTGCCTTGGAGCCAATTACAAAGTATTGACTCCGAGATGGAAGGTAAGGGTTTTTTAAAAGAAAAAGAAAAAAAAAAAAAAAAAAGACTGCGTACCCTTTCATTCAGCAATACTTCTACTAGGTTTGTACCCCAAAGATATAATAAGGAAAAAATATTTGTTCAAAAATATTCATAGCTGCACTCTTTGTGAAAGCAAGAAATTGGGAAATGAAGGGGTGTCCCTCAATTGGGGAATGACCGAACAAGTGGCATCTAATGGTGATGGAATATTATTGCGCTCAAAGAAATAATGAACTGGAGGAATTCCATGTGAACTGGAAGAACCTTCAGGAACTGATGCAGAGTGAAAGGAGCAGAGCCAGGAGAACATTGTACACAGAAAATAAAGCTTTGTGGAACAATCTGATGTAATTGGATGGACTTTGCTACTAGTAGCAAAGCAACAAGCCAGGTCACTCCTGAAGGACTTATGGGAAAGAATGCTATCCACATAGAAAGAAAGAACTATGGGAGTAGAAATACAAAAAAAGAACATATGACATTGCTTATCACCTGTATATATGGGTATGTGATTTGGGATTTAGGTTTTAAAAGATCACGCTATAGCAAAAATGAATAATATGGAAATGGGAACCAAGTGATAGTATTTGTGCAACCCAGTGGAATTGCTTGTTGGTTCTGGGAGCAGGGAGAGAAAAGGGGAGGGTAAGAAAATGAATCATAGAAACACAGAAAAATATTTAAAAATTAAAATTAAAAAATAAATAAAGGCTGCTCATAAAAAAAAAAAAAAACATTTGAGTTTCTAGGGCAGCTAGGTGGTAGATAGAACTCTAGACCTAGAGTCAGGAAAATCTAAGGTCAAATCTGACCTCAGAAATTTACTAGCTGAGTGATCCTGGGCAAATGACTACAACTCTGTTTGCCTTAGTTTCCCCATCTGTAAAATGAGCTTGAGAAGGAAAATGGTAAACCACTCCAGTATCTTTAGCAAGAAAAACACAAATAGGGTCACAAAGAGTCAAGCATGGCTGAAATGACTGAAGAACAACATGCATGCATTAAGTGTTCATTAATAAATGCTTGATGACTAACTGATTTACTGGCTGAGTTTTCTCCGGGCAGCAGTATTCCTACTTATGGCTCTGCAGATTCTTTAGTCTAACATTCAGTCTTTAAGTTTGGCTCCAGCCAACCCGGTTAGCCTTATCTCACACTTGCCCCAACTTCAAGTCATCTCAGGGTCTACAAAGCCAGTTCAAAGATGTATATGCTTAAACGAATAACAGGCATCCACACGGGCTACCAAAAGAATAATCCAAATTAGTCACTCACAGTGTATTTAACCCAGTTGACAAGGGCTACTCTGTAGGCTTCCATCCAGCTAGGTCAGGTGAGTACACAGAGGATAACAACAGAACATCTAGGACAAAGTTCTGCAGAGATAATAAGAATTATTTACTCCAGTCTGTGCTGTCTATGCATGCTTTAACTACCTCTGCCAATATTCCCTTGCACAAGCCTGAATGTGACTTTAAAAACATTTTACTTGTTCTGTTTCAATTAAACGAGATTGTCCTTTGCTTCCCAGCCTCCCTCTGTACAACCACCCCCTTGGCTTTCTGCCCGAGTAGACTTTCCTGGACTCTCACCTCTGCCTGGGGAAACCCATCCCTTCCTTCAATGACCAACTAGTTCCATGTTGTCTTACCCATGAAACCCTCCCGAATCCCTCTCAGACAGGAATGAACCCTCTTTTCAGGAACCTTTCACAGCGTTGCAGATGGTCCTCTCCTGGGTACTAAAATATTTTTTAAAGTTATGCATAACGGATTTCAATAAAGATATAATTAAACATAAAAAGAAGCAATAAAATCTTGATTAAGACCTTTCATGCTTTAAAACAATGACTCGGTCCCCAGAAAACAGCTCACATGTCCCTTTCAGGGCTCCAGAGCTCACCCTGAGGAGTGGGGAATTGCTTCTAGTACTATAGCTCACAAGTCCCCGCTGTGGTTTCCTCTCATGATGATCACTGGATATCAGTCAGCCAGAAAACAAAGAGCTTTTCAAAAGGGTCAGAGGAGAGAGAGAGAGAGAGAGAGAGAGAGAGAGAGAGAGAGAGAGAGA
>NW_025391528.1:0-12640 GCF_016433145.1 Gracilinanus agilis | reverse complement strand
CTCCCCAAGCCCCTTGTCCCGCGCCTGTGCCGCCCCGTCTGCGCCTTTGGGGCCCCTGCCCCGTGGGCCCCTGGGCATCTCCTGGGGCTTTGTTCCAGCCCCAGAAAGGCAGCTGCTTGAGAGCCCCGCCGGGCTCAGGATGCCGCCCGGCTGTGTGACCCTGGGTGAGTCACGGCACCCGCCTGCCTTGGCTTCCTCATCTGTAAAATGGGGATCGCACCACCCCCGGGGTTAAGGGAAAGAACGTTTTCTCGGGGCTTTGCAAGCCCCAAAGCACCCTAAAAAGGTCTCCTGTCCTGAGCCGGCCCGTCCTGGGCCCTCCTCAGTCTGTCGGGCTGCCTGCTGGCGCCGGGCACAGGCTGTGCCACCCTGGGTGTGGGCTGGTCGGGAGCCTGCTGGCAGGGCGCCCGGCCGAGCCCTTCCCCCGCCAGCTCAGGGCCAAGAGAACAAGCTGGAACCGCGTGAATCAGCCCCAGTTTGGACCTCCCGGACACCAGGGCCGGCCCAGAGGCCTCGTGAGTGACCGGGGAGGGGAGGCCGGCCTCGAGGGGCGCCCTGGCACTGCCCCCTCCCCGGGCCGTCTGGGCTTCCGTCTTCCGTCCCCTCAATGAAGGGATCAGACTGGACGGAGGCCCCGAGGCTGGGGGTGCGGGGAGAGCCTGGGGGGGGCCTGAGAGGGGGAGGAGCCCCCCGGGCAGAGCCAGCAGGGCCCGCGGGGAGGGGAAGGCGCTGCTTCTCGCAGGACCCTGGGCTGCCCCGGGCTGCCCCGGGCGGTAGTGAGGTCCCCGTCATTCTGGTTCCGCCGCTTCTTCCCCAGCAGCTGGCACGGAGGGCCGGGCCGACCCGCAGGAGGGGAGCCGGCCAGGAGAGGCGGCACCCCTTCACGGCATGCGGGTGAGCAACCGAGACGGACTTAATGAGGCGGAATTTTATTTCATGGGGGGAGGCCGAGGCGGGGCGCCGCCACCTCATGCCGGCAGAGCGCGGGCGGCCGGTTCTGTCTCTCAGAGTCGTCCAGGCCGCTCGCACGCCCCGAGGCCGACGGTCAGCGGCTCTCAGGACGGCGTCTGGACGCCTCCAAAGGCCTGCGCATCGCGGGACGCTCCGGGCTGGAGATTTTCCCACAAGCCCTTGGGGAGGGCGCCGGGGACGGAGGGACCCTGGAAGAGGAGTGGCCGGCCTCCGAGGGGAGACCAGAGAGGCCCCCCGGGTCCGAGGCCCCCCTGCCGGCCCAGAGGTGGCCGAGGCGCCCCAGGACAGCCGCCGTCCCATCCTGCCCACCGTGGCCCCAGGACAGCCTCCCTGGCCAGAGAGCCGACCCAGCTCTTAGGAAGACGAAGGACCCGGGTTCAGATTCTGCCTCTCTCGCCTCCTCCAAGTTGGATCAAAGATTTAGAGCCATTGCAGGGACTTCAGAGACTGAGTCCATCCCCCTCGTTTTACAGGTGAGGAAACTGAGGCTCGGAGAGAGAGGACGTGCCTGGAATCACATAACTTGTCTGTGTCGGGCAGGATTGGAATTCGGGTCTCCTGGCTCCAGATTTAGCTCTCCCTCCCCTGGGAGTCCAACACTCTCCATCTTGTGATGTGGAGTCACTGGAGGGCTGAGCAGAGATAGCGAGCCAGGGTCCTGGGTTCAAATCCAGCCGCTGACCCTAGCTGGGGGCATCACAAACCTCCCCCGAGAGGCAGATGCCGAGCAGCGTCCCTGTGGGTCATGCATTGGGCCGGGCCTCGTTTTTAAAGAAGTTGATCCTGGTTGGACTGATGCTGCCCCTCCTGATGCCTTCAGGGTAAGGGGCGCAGGAGGGACCCCCGGGCACAGGACGAGGGCATTGGAGGGGGGAGGAATTGCCCCCTTGGCTGGCCTTTGTCCCTGCTCCTCTGGCGGGGGGACAGGGATGGGGGAGCCTCTGTAATTAGCGGGAAAGCAGCCCCCGTGGCTCCCCCAAACGCCACATGCCCACGACATGGTCACTGGCGTCCTCCCTCTGTCGATGACGGCTCACAGCCTGGCCTTGCTGGCCCCTGTGGGGCTTCCTGGGGCTCCCTGCACCCCCAGATCTGTGAGCTTTGTGGCGCTGACTCTAAGCTTAGCTGGTCTGGCCGGCGGCCCCAGCCCGACCGTCTGTTGTTGGCCTCCCCCAAACGAGGCACATAAAGGTGGGAGCCGGGACGAGGCGGCGCCCCCGTTCTAGACCTCCCCTTTCCCAGTGTCCCCTCGCTCCTGGGGGACCCAGAGCCGAAGGTGAACGAGGCCACCTCGCCGTCCGGGGGATCGAGGCGACCCCAGGGGCAGCCGCCCCTCCTGCAGCCCAGAGTGTCTGCCACGAAACAGTGCCCAGGAGGCCTCGAAGAAGGGCTTTGGAAGACATTTGAGCCTTCACGTTCCCCCTTTTTAAGGCATCGTTTTACTCCTGCCGTGCAGCAAATTGTGGCCCAAAGACGCCTTTGCAGAGAGGATGGAGCGCCGGCATCGGAGTCCCCAAGGCCTGTGGCCGAGGCCCCCCTCTGGGACGGCCCCGAGGCCCTGGGGGACCCTGCCAGAGCCCCCACAGAGAATTCTCAATTCCCAATGAAATCGCAAGCCCCAGGGAAGAAATCCTGTGGAGGACCAAGTTCTGGTGCCACAGGGACCGTGTCTGGGTCAAATCTGGCCTCAGATACTTCCTAGCTAGATGACCCTGGACAAGTCACTTAGCCCCATTTGCCCAGCCCTGGCTGCTCTTCTTTCCTAGAGTGGTTACGAGGGCAGACAGGAAGGGTTTTTAAAAAAGGAAAGAAAATTGGGTAGCGTGGGCGATAGACCGGAGGACTCGTCATCGGCAAGATCTGGGTTCAAATTGTTCCTTGGACATCCCGGGCAGGTCGCTAACCGTGTCACTGACTCAGCCGGTGTTTTCTCATCTATGAAATGCAGATAATAGCGGCGTCTCTCCCGGGGTCGCCATGAGGAGCACATAAAATAGCATTTGTGCAGGCCTTCAGGATCTGTAAAGAGCTACCTCAATGCTTCCTGGTGGTGGTGAGAGGCCAGATTTCAATTCACGAAGCTGAGTCTTCCTCATTCCAAGCCCAGCGCTCGAGCCCCTGCGCCACCCCCTGCACCACCCCCTGCACCACCCCTGTGCCACCCCCTGCGCCACCCAGCTACCCACCTGAATGCTGGCTGCCGTTATTTTGAAAGAGGTTTGCTTTGTCCTCCCCCGCCCGGGGCTCGCCCTGGGAACCAGTGAAGAGAAAGAAAGAGGAGAAAAAGGAGCTCCGTGGAAGAACTGAGTCTGGCGGCATCTTTTATGTGAACTCGTAGAGGAATAACTTGTTGCTTAAAAATTCATTTCAGCTAACCTTTGTGAAGAGCTGCTCCAGCGAGAGGCTGGGGACAAAAGATGACTGCTCTTCCTTTTATGGAGGATTCGGGGTGCCAGAGAAGCAGCCGGCATCCCCGAGAGCAAGGCCTTACTCACACATGGCCTGTGGGGAGACTCCATCCCATTCCCCTCCTAAAGAAATAGGACATCCATCCACCCATCCATCTGTCCATCTATCCATCCATCCATCCACCCATCCATCCATCCGTCCATCCATCCATTTGTCCATCCATCAGTCCATCTATCCATCCGTCCATCCATCCATCCATCCATCCATCCATCTATCCATCCATTCATCTTTGCCCATCCATGCATTTGTTTGTCCATCTGTTCATCCATACATACATTGGTCTCTCTATCCATCCATTAGTCTATCTGTCCATCTATCCACCCACCCATTATCTGTCCATTCATCCATTCATCTCAGCCCACCCATTCATTTGTCCATCCATCCATCCATCCATCCATCCATCCATCCATCCATCCATCTCTGCCTGCCCATTCATTTGTCCATCCGTCCATCCATCCATCCATCCATACATACATACATACATCAGTCCATCTGTCTGTCCATCCATCTATAGAGATCGATACTCTATAACCAGAGACTAATCTGAGTGGCCTGGGTGGTTGTCAGATGCAAAGAATGAAACAGATTGGAAGCACGGGTTGTTAGCTCATTGTACTTCAAGAAATACTGAAGTAGCCACTTTATTATAAAGGAAATTAAAGATCCCCTTCCCCCAAAAGCCAAGAAAGTTTCCCACAGTTACAGAGAGCAAGATTTTTACTATAGTCAAAACAAAAGCCTTAGAAGCCTTCAGGCATAGACAAAAACCTATGCTAAACTATCAACTACATGTGTTATCTTTAAGTGGAGCCTGGGACATCTCCGTTAGGTCGGAAAGCCCCATCAGTTTCTCGGCCTTGATGGTATTAAACAATTTTTTGAGCCTCATTATTTTACTTTAATTCTGGGCAAAATGCCCTGCCAAGGGTTCGGCCTTGGCCGTACCAGCCATCTGTGTTCTCGGGTAAAGGGGAACAGAGTTAGCCCCCCTCCTGCTGGAGTGCTGAGAGCCCAAAGCTTTTTTAATAAGACTATAATGTATTTTGAAGGAAGGTGAGAATTATGAAAGGAATCAAAAGAGGAATCTCAGATTTTTATCTTAGATATCCCACCTGTCTCGTCCCGTGTTAGATAGGGCGGAAAGATAATACATGGCTCTGCCGGTCTATATTGATCTTTTGAGGGGGTCCAGATAAAAATATCTACTTGAGATTCTAATTTCTCTTAATAGCTCCCGACATACATCCATCCATCTCTGCCCACCCGTCCATTTGTCTGTCCATCTATCATCTGTCCATCCATCCACACATCAGTTCATCTGTCTGTCCATCTGTCCATCCATCCATACATACATATCCATACATCTATCCATCCATATATCAGTCCATCCCTCTGTCCGTGCATCCGTCCATCCCTCTCTGCCCACCCGTCTGTGGAGATCTCTTTATCATCTCCGATAATCTGATGAGGACAGTTTAGTTGATAAGGAAATAAGGAGCGGACACGGGAGCTGTCTTTCAGCTCATGCTTCCCGCTCCGGCTCCTGCAGCCTGGAGTTTATTTTATATACTTCAAGACTCATTTCACACAAAGGATCCCCCGAAACTTCGCGTTTGCGCAGAAACACAAATTATATCACATCAAAGCACAATAAAGTTATCGTTTTACAAAGAGTTTTCTTACGAAGATAATGCCGGATGAGAAACAGTCTCGAGGTCAGAAATGAGCCTCACTTTATCTAAAAGTGATTTAGCCTGAGTGTGCCTCTCCGTGACCGTGGGAAGCCGGGAGCAGTGAGAGAGACACACCCAGAGCGGCAGCTTTACTCCCGAGTGAAAAAAGGCTGTTAACTCCTTAGGTGCTGGTTTACTAAGAACTTAAAGTTTTCCTAGAAGGCGATAATGTTTTTCAATAAGAAAAGGTGTGGATCATAAAAGGGGTCAAAAGAGGAGTCTCAGATTTTTATCTTTTCTCTTATTGGCTTCCCACGCCCGTCCGTTTGTCTGTCCATCTGTCCCTCCGTCCACCCATCCTTGTGTAGATCCGCATTTCCCCTCCTCCCTGGTCATGTCCAGCTTCTTGTAGCTTTGGGGGTCGAGGAAGCCCGGGGCCCTTGGTGTGCACGTCTGGGGCTCGTGGGCTCGTGGGCCGGCCCACAGTGGCAAACACGCACCCCTGATCGTGAAATCAGCCATTTTTAAAGACCGTCGGATTGGATTTGTTTGCTGTTTAAGCGCAGTGCCAAGCCCATAGGACTGGGAGCAACGAGCGGAGGCCCAAAGGAGCCGGGGAGGCCTGGAGTCAAGAAAAACAGCCGAACGACGGGGAGGGCAAGGGGGGAGCCGGAGCCGGAGCTGAGGGGCCGAGGGGGAAAGAAGGAGCGGCAGAGAGAGCCGGATGGGAGAGGCGGGTGAGAGGGGAGAGCCTGACAGCTGAGAGAGACACGAGGTGGAAGAGGGGGCACAGAGGGAGGGGGAGCAGGATGGCGGTCTCTGGGCCTGCTGTCCCCTGTTTCTCTGGGCCTGCCGGCCCCCTCCCAGGTCCGCAGAGCCGGCCCGCACGCTGTTCTCGCCCTGTGACTCGGGGGGTGTCACTTGTGCCCCGTCTCCATGCTGGCATCTCGGAGGGGGCGGCTGGCCGGGATCTCCACCCCCATTCCTGATGCTGTGAGAAGAGTGTTGGCCCAGGTGGGGTCAGAGGACCCGGGTTTGAGTCTTCCCTCCCCGTGTCTGTGGCCCGTCCTGGTGGCTCGTCTTGAATTACAGGCTCGGGCAGGCGCCCTGGCTGGCCCTCACAATACAAGCTCGGACTCCGAGCGGTGTCCGGGCGTTTTTGTGCCTCGTTTCACCGACCTCAGCGTGTGGATGAGGCAGGGCCCTGCGCCGGCAGGCAGAGGTCCGAGGAGCGGAGAACTCGCTCTGGTCCTTGGGCTAATCCAGGGGGACGGGAGGCACCTCTGAAGGTGCCCCGAGGCCCAGGAGGATGTCCTGGGCAGAAGCCCAGCGGAGCTGGGTGGCTTCGGGGGCCCACATGGAACTTGGGAGGCCTCACGGGGAGGACTGAGCGGGGAGCACGTCTATGTGAATAGCCTTAAAGCTGGGCTTCTAGTGCGGATGCCTTTGAGGCCTCTTTTCCTGCGTGTGCGGAGGGATAACTCGGACGGCCGCCGTCTTCCTCCCCAACGTCCAGCCGTCCTTTTCTCTGTCCGCCGCCTCCGGAGACGGAGCCGCGAGTGTGAATTCCAGCCAAACGAGGCCGTGGCAACCCCCATGGGGGGAGGGAAGCCCGGCCCCGTTTTGAGTCACGATGATTTCAGAAGCACTTTCCAGGCTGGCCCCACCGTGGGAGCCCCGGTGCTGCGGGGGGGCTCCGGTATTTTAATGAGTCCCTCGGCCTCCCCGTTAGGAGAACGGCGACCCCCACGATGCACATCTTACCGGCGAGCTCTGCCTGTGCCCGGGGAGGCAAACGAAGCCAGCAAACATTGATTAAGTCCCCGTTGTGTGCCAGGCACTGTGCTGAGGGCTGGAAATAGCCACAGGAGCAGACAGACAGACAGCCTCTGCCCCCCCCCCCAGGAGCTTCTGTTCCGGCGGGGGCAGACGGCACCCAAAGGGAAGCTGGAAACAAGTGGGTGTAGAACGTCCCCCGTGAGAGTTGGGAGAGTCAGGAATGGGCCTGTGAGGGCAAGGGCCGCCCTGGTCCTGGCGTCGGCTTTCTCCTACTCCCAGCCTCCGTCCGGCGCCCGGCACGCGGCGAGGGGCCCACGCGTTTTGTGGCTTCGGCTCCTCCTTAATGTTGTCATTCGGTGACAGCCCGAACCCAAGGGAGACGGCCGGGGCCTCCCCACCAGGCTACTGCGGGGAGATGGCGAAGACCCAGAGCTGGCCGTGGGCGGCCTTGCAGCTGGCGCAGGAGAAGCGCTTCCCCTCCGGCGCCTCCTCGGGTCCTCGCCTGGCTCCCGGGAGGGAGGGACGTAGGTAGGCAGAAACACAGGCAGACGGGGGGAGGGAAGCAGCAGCTAACGCCCCAGTGATTCAGCAAAGGTAAACTGAGGTACGTGCTCCTAACAAAGTCTTTATTAACGGGGCTCCGCCTGACTGGTGCCAAAGTAGGTCAGACGGGCCCCTTCAGGAAAGCCAGCCGCCCCACGAGAAAGGAGGGGACCCTCTATTGATACACAAGAAAGAATGGGCTCTGGGTGCCTGGGGAGCTGCGACTGGCTACGCCGAGAAGTGGGTGAGCCATCGGGCCCTCCATGACAGTTCAGGACTCCTCTGGCTCTGATCATCTTTGTTGGGGGATCCGCAGCCTCCCTGCCCCTCGGGGCACGTCGAATCTCCTCCATCTGCACGAGGTCAGAGACATCTTCTGGCACCAGGTTGGGGCTTACAGACAACAAGCAGGTGTCCCAGGGCCAAGGGCACGAATGATAGTGTCTCCTTTGAGGGAAACCAACTTTCCAGAGTTTGCCTCAACTATGGGGAAATGGGGCTTGCCCAAATGGGGCAGTAATAGAGAATAGGGCCAGTTGCAGAACAGAACCAAGTATTAAACGATAAAGAATAATTTTAATTTCTCATTCCCCCTTTGAGTGAGCGGAGGAGCCCTTCCTCATCACTAACGGATACGCCCACTTACATAGCGTCAGAGCTTTCCGCCTTTCAGGACTGACTCACCGGGATGTAGAAAGACCTGAAGGCACTAAACACTTCATTAAAAATTGTTAGTTCTAAGGCCTGGGTGTTTTCCCTTTACAGGAACAGTGTGTGAGGACACAGAGAGAGAGAGACGGGTAGAGAGAAAAAGAAAAGAGAGATTGAAAGCAGAGGCAGAGAGAAAGAGAAAGGAGAGATTGAATGCCCCATTGATAGGGTCTGCTGGGGACAATCACCTTTGGCAAACAGGCCTCCTAGAGAATTGTTTACATTTGACATTTGTCTATACTAAACATGTTCAATTGTTAACCATATTCAGTTGGAATAAATTTGACCCCCTCATAAACCATTGTTCTTAAATATCCTCCAGCTGAGGGGGATCTAGTTCAGGTAACTCTTGTGCAATGTGTTTCTTTATCTACTAGAAAGTACAGGACAGAAAGTCTCACCTAGCTAAATGCCTAAGCTGAATCAGAGCTCCTGCTCAAGACCATCTTCCAGCACTGCACCAACCCAGAGAATGAGTTCCGCCTCACGCACCACACCTTTTTCTTTCTGCCTCCCCCCCCCCACACACAAAGTACCACACAAAATGAGATGCGGGATAGGACAAACTTAGGGATTGAATTCTATCTACACAATCCCCCCTGTGATTCTATTGGGGGACGAGCATGTTGAAATCTCCCAGATCTACATGCCTAGTTTCCTCAAGGAATCATTTTAAATAACCAGCTTATATCTCTTACAAAAGGTGCATACAATATTGCACTCTCTGATGGGAAATTATAATAATTAGAGATATGAGAGAAATAAAAGAGAAAGAGAACAAAACCAGTGATTGCTAGGTGCATTGACAAAAAAGCTAATTAGGGAGAGTTCCCTTTGGCATAAAAGTTTACAATCAAAATAAATGTGTTTTGTGTGACCCTGGGCAAGTCACTTGACCCCCATTGCCTACCCTTGCCAATCTTCCACCGATAAGTCAATACACAGAAGTTAAGGGTTTAAAATTAAAAAAAGAAAAAGAAAAAAAAATAAATGTGTTCAACTGCCTTCAGTTCAATTCACTACATCCCAGAGTTCACTCTGGATCTCTTGATACAGTGTATGGTTTCTGCAGGCTTCCCCATGGTACCTTCTCCAAACAGTTCACTTTCTCAATTCGGGGAGTTAGTGAGCTTCTTTTGCTGAAATTACTCTCAAACAACAACAAAAAAAGTTTAAATCTTGAATTTATGACAATTATACAGTATCAGTCCACTAAACATTAGAGTAAGTATTGTGCTCTCATATCTTCTACTGACCACTTGCCAGGAGTATAGAAATCTGCTACAAAAGGAAAAGGAAAAGCATAGTTCTAGCAAGGGAAAGACGCTTCTCTAGCTCTAGGTTCATTTTAGGCAAGAGTTCTATAGACAGCTTATTCTATGATGGGCTATCACAGCCAGGCTCAGAATTAACCAGATGGGAATATTTCTTGCATGAGAAATCGAGTCAAGAGGGTCCTACCTTAATCTTCCCAAAATTGCTCCCCAGGTATAGATCAATATTCACCAGGAGCAATTCACAGATATCATTCCCAACGAGTTATTGGCATTTTTGTTAAGGTGGTAAAATATGGGCTTAATGGCATACCCATTCCTGAAAATTAAACTCAAAAAGAAAATTCAGCGTCTCCAAAGAGTTCACCTTAAATAGCAAAGTTTCACTAATCATAGCTCAGGGCGAGATATAGTTATGATCACTATCCTGCTGTAATAAAAGTCTGTCAGACTTAACTTCCTTTACTTCTTCCCTGGTGTCAAAATCAATCTTAGAAGTTAAGAATATCATTTTGTTCTGGAATTCCACATAGATAGTACATATATAATGTCACTCAACCCCCCCCCCCGGAAAAATATTGTCTAATTACTACAGATCTATAGATGAACAAAATCAAGCCATTCAGGGGGCAGCTGGGTAGCTCAGTGGACTGAGAGTCAGGCCTAGAAATGGGAGGTCCTGGGTTCAAATCTGGCCTCAGATACTTCCCAGCTGTGTGACCCTGGGCAAGTCACTTGACCCCCATGGCCCACCCTTACCACTCTTCCACCTAGGAGCCAATACACAGAAGTTAAGGGTTTAAAAAAAAAGAAAGAAAGAAATGGGACGGGGAGTGCTAAGAAGTCCCAGCTAGGATCCTACCAGGAAGAAGATATCTCGCTCTGAATGAAATCACACAAACCCAGAAGACTCTCCTAGCCAAGTGACTCGGAAATCCACAGAAGGCTCGACCAGGATTAGCTCACAGCTCAAGTCTGCCAGGCTAAATATCTGAAGCCATTGTTGCCAGAATTTCTCACTCTACTATTCCCAGTGGAGGGCTGGCAGAGTGTTAGGGTTGGGGGCCCAGTCACAAGGCTTTAAGGAGTCTAGTCTCCCCCTGACACGGTGTTTTCTGATTGAGGAGGCAGAGGGCGAGAGACTTGCCTAAGGTCACCTAGGCATTGAGTTGCCGTTGGGTCATTTTCCATCAGATCCGATTCATGATCCCATTTGGGCTTTCCTTGGCAGAGACACTGGATTGGTTTGCCATTTCCTTCTCCAGCTCATTTGATAGATGTGGAAACTGAGGCAAAGAGAGTGAGGGGACTTGCCCAAGGGCAATAAGAAGCAAACCGAGACTTCTGACCCAAGGCTTTAGACTTCAAACCTAGTGGGTTTTCCCTCTGGGCCGGGCTGTTTCTTTCTCTATCTTGGGGCGCTGTTTTCTTCAAGTAAATGCCAGTCCACAGTGAAAAGATGTTGTTGTCCTTTGAGGGAGACTCTCTTCTCCTCTAAGGAGCAACGTGCTACATAATTAAGAGATGAAGACGCGCTGATGTCCTGGCCGGGAGATCCCAGACCTCTTGCGGTAAAGAAGCAAGAAAAAGGTTGAGGCCAGCCCCGGGCTTCGGTGGAAGCGTGTTTGCGTGCTCCGGTGTCCGAAGGAGCCTGAGGGCCTGCTTATTTTTCCATCAATGAATGGTCGGGGGATTCGATTGAGTCCAGCATGCATTTATTAGGCGCCTCCTCTGTACAGTGAGGTGCACGGGGCGCTCCTGTCACGGCTCAGCAGACTACCAGGGGCAGAGATAGGAGGCCAGACTGAAAGTCAAAGGATGTGTAATCGGCCCTCTGCCTTCTGCTGGTGGCAAACTCGGATCCCTGGAGGGTTCCTGGAAGAGGGAGGGGCCCAGAAAGAAGGGGAGCAGCAGGGAATAGGGGAGCCACAGGCGAGATAGGTTGTCAGCAGTGCTCAAGGGCAGGAGCCAAGGATGAGGAACTCAGTATTGTCCAGTGTGTCCAAACTCGCATCTCGTCCAAGGACAGTGTGGTACCGTGGCTGACGAGCCTCCTTGGGTCGGCCCCCGGCGCTCTGACATTAGGCCGCCAGCTGGCTGGGGGGGGCCACATGGTTAGCACGTGAGAGGAGGCCACACGACTGGGGCTCCGGCCGCCCCCCACACACACTCACAGGGACAGGGAGACGGGCTCTGCCCTCCGCGCGTCCGCAGGGACCCGGGACGAGGAAGCTGAGCACGCCAGAAGGTTGGTGTGTGCCGGGTGGCGATGCCCAAGCAGTGAGTCTCGGAGCAAGAAGCCGCCTTCCAGGGCAGGCGTGTGTCTGGTAGACCCCACTCGTGCGAGGCCTGGTGACGGAATTGGTCTGAATGTTCCCCCACCACGGCTGACGGCAGCCCTTCCATGCCGTGACCAGCCTTTCTCGTCCTTCTGGTGTGGGAGAAACACTCGAGTCCATAGCAGGGTCTCGCCCCAGCAATGGGAGACTCGAACTCTGTTCAGTCCAGCCGTGAGAAAAGACGTTAATTTGAAGAAGAGGTTTAAGGTGGTAAATAGCCTCCTGGCTGATGGAGTAGTCTGGGGGCTGATCAGGTAGCCCTGGGGGCCTTGGATTAGGCCAGGGGCCAGCAGAGGAGCCTCTTGGGAACCGATAGCAAGGAGGAGCGGCTCCGCTGTGCAGTGGCAGCTTCCACACTCAGGGCTGGCATATTTATTGGGCTCTGAGAGCCTAGCATCTCCCTTCCCAAACTCAGGTGGGGCTAAGTTTTAGGGTTTGTTGCCGTAGCAAACAAGGAGCAAGTACAAGACTGGGGGGCGCTTCGGGAATGCCAGAGTCCTCCACTGTCCACCTTGTCTCGCTGCCCTTCTGGAGTGGGAACGTGGGGCGGGGGGTACACTGGAGGGGCACAGCAGGTAATTATTTCTAAGAAAATTATAAGCAATTAACAAAACAGAATGGGTACAAGGCCGATGGCCAGGATAGAACATCACAGATCCAGTACAGAGTGGGTGACTGATCAGTCTGCCATTCGTGCTTGACTAATGCTGAAACTTCAGGTTTTGCCATTGATGTCTAACCAGTGCTAACTAGTGAGAAATGTGAGATTTCAGAGCAGGAGAGTCCCATTTCTATTACTGCCCTTTACTGCCTGCTGTCAGCCCACATCCCTCCCTTCCTTCCTTCCTTCCTTCCTTCCTTCCTTCCTTCCTCCTTTTTT
>NW_025391527.1:0-4311 GCF_016433145.1 Gracilinanus agilis | reverse complement strand
TTAGAATTCTTAGAATCAGTTTTAAATATTACTACTATTAATAAACAATGTAAGTATCAATTCTAAGGCAGGAGAGTGGTCAGGGCTAGTTAGTGGGAGCTAAATGACTTGCCCAGGGTCACAAAGATAGTTAAAAAAAACAAACAAACAACAATCCTTACCTTCTTAGAATTCTTAGAATCAGTTTTAAATATTACTACTATTAATAAACAATGTAAGTATCAATTCTAAGGCAGGAGAGTGGTCAGGGCTAGTCAGTGGGAGCTAAATGACTTGCCCAGGGTCACGCAGATAGCTTTAGGAAAAAAAAACCTCAACCCTTACCTTCTGTTTTGGAATCATTTTAAAATATTACTACTACTAATAAATAATCTAAGGATCAATTAATATATCAAATAATAAAATCAACTAAAAAATAATCTTAGTATCAATTCTAAGGCAGGAGAGTGGTCAGGGCTAGTCAGTGGGGGTTAAGTGACTTGCCCAGGGTCATCTAAGAAGTGTCTAAGGCCAGATCTGAACCCAGGACCTCCCGACTCCAGGTCTGACTCTCTATCCACTGAGCCACCCAGCTGCCCCATGACTGATTATTTGCGAAGGGCAGAGTGGAAGAGGGAGCATGGGGAAGCCATCGTTGTACTGTCTAGATTGGTGGCGTTGGGGCTGGTGGCTTTGAGAACAGCATCAGGGCCAGATGGGAGCCCCATTGCAGAAGGGGGATCCAAAAGATGGGAAAGGAAAGGAAAGAGCCTGGAATCCCCAAGACACGAATGGAAGAGACTGTGTGAATGGGGAGCTCAGGAGGGGGAGAAATTTTGGCTGCGTGTGGAGGGAAAGCTAGATAACTGGAGATAATCTAACCCAAACCCATTTTACAGATGAAGAAACAGAGGCTTGGAAAGGGGGAGGTAGCCCCTTTCTCCGGGTCCCAGGGAAGTACCGGATCTGCTGACTTCAAAGCCATAATTTTCCCTGTAACATGTAATACGTTGCGTGGGAAGTTCAAATGATTACATTTCCAGTTTAATGAATTCCTCCTCCACTGTCCCCGCCGCCCCCAACCTGACCTGAATTTCCTGGGTATGGTTCCTTGAAGGCTCAACTTGGGGGCTTCCACTGAACTCTGAGATGCCGTGGCTCAGCCCTGCAGATTCTTGCCAGAATGGCTTAAGCAATCCTGGGACCCTTCCTTGAGGATTATCTTTTTCAGATAGAGGGAAGGAATGGGATCAAGAACAGACGCTGAGTGAACAGCAGAGCCAGGAGGAGATTATGGGCTCCCTGACTCCCCAGACCCACCATCTAAAGCTCCTAATTGAACCCACCCCCAGTGTGATGCCATGGAAAGCGGTCCAGCTCTGGAGTCAGAAGCCCTGGGTTCAGATTCAACCTTACACCTGCGTCACCCTGGGTAAATCATTTACCTGCCCCAGTTTCCTCATCTTGAAAATGAGCAGTAGCTGTTTGGACTAGATGGCCCCCAAGGGCTCCCCTGGTCTAGGATGCTGTATATCAGTCACCTCCGACTCTTCGGGACCCCTTTTGGGGTTTTCTTGGCAGAGATACTGGAGTGGTTTATCATTCCTTCTCCAGCTCATCGCACAGAGCTACACGAGCTACAAAATGTCTGAGGTCAGATTTGAACCCAGGTCTTCCTGGTGCTCCATCCACTGCAGCCCCTCGCTGCCCCAGGATCTCAGGTTCACGTTCTGGCTCGTACTCCCTTTGTGACTTTAGGCAAATCACTTCACTTCTCCAGTCTTCATTTTTCTCCTCTCAGACATGAAGAGGTTTGGTCTGAAAGGACTCTCCGAGTCCCTTTCTAAGTCTCTGATCCTAATTAACCGTGTCACAAAAGCCCTTTTCAGATGCCCCATCAGGCATGGAAGCGCCTCTGTCATCTGAGCATCCCCTGCTACGTTCATCAGCGACTCATTCATCCTCTTTCTCGAGTGCCGGGATAACTTCCGTGTTTGCTTCAAGCTCTATTCCCTTATACTTACCAAGTGCTCCATCCTTTCTCAGGGGGACCAAGAGTTTACAATTACTCATTATTGGATAATAATAACAATAGCTAACATTTTTATAGCATCTACAAGTGTGCCGGGCGTTGGGCTGAGGGCTTTACAATCCTCTCATTTGATCCTCACAAGAATCCTGGGAGGCAGGTGCTTTTATAGATAAAGGAACGGAGGCAGGCAGAGGTTAAGTGACTTGCCCAGGGTCACACAGTGAGGAAGTGTCTGGGGATGTACTTGAATTCAGATCTCCTTGATGCCAAGCCTAGCACTCTGTGTACTGTGGTGCCCCCTAGCTGCCCCTGTTTTTTCATAATCTTTCACCACTTAGTTATTGGGAATGGCTTTTCTTATTATATATTTGTATATCAGACCCTTGTCATAGATGTTTGATACAAAATTTCCCCCACTTGCGTCCTAGTTGCATTACTTTGGTTTCTGCAAAAGTGTTTTAATTTCATATAACCAGAATTATCCGTTTAATCTTAGAATTCTACCCCTTGTTTGGTTGTTATTATTATTAATAATAATAGTTATATATAACAATACCACATTTCTAGCTAATAATAACTTTATTATTACATATTATATCATCACAGTCCTAGCTAACAATAACTTTATTATTATATGTAATATCACATTTCTACCTATAATAGCTATACTGTTATATATCACATTTCTAGCCAATAACAGCTTTATTATTATACATAATAATAATAATATTGCATTTCTACCCAATAATAATAGCTATACTGTTATATATCACATTTTTAGCTAATAACAATAGCTTTATTATATATAAAATATTGCATTTCTGGCTAATAAAAATGTTAGCTGTTTTGTTATATAAAAATATTACTTTTCTACCTAATAATAATAGCTATATTGTTATACATAAAATATATTTCTAGCTAATAATAATGTACATTGTTACACATATAATATCACATTTTTAACTAATAATAATAATAGCTATATTCTTATGAAAGTATTGCATTTCTGGCTAATAATAGCCCTGCTGTTATATAATCACATTTCGAGCTAATAACTCTATTTTTATATCTAAAATAACATTTCTAGCTAATAATAATGGCTATATTATTATATCTAAGTATATATTTCTAGCTAATAACAGTAGTTACATTGTTATGCATATATCANTATCACATTTATAACTAATAATACCTACATTTTTATATATACAAATATATTTCTAGCTAATAATATTATATTGTTATACATATATCACATTTCTAGCTAATAATAATAATAATAATTTTATCTATAAACTATCACATTTCTAGCTAATAATAGCTTTATTGATTTATATAATAATCACATTTATAACTAATAATACCTACATTTTTATATATACAAATATATTTCTAGCTAATAATAGTTATATTGTTATACATATATCACATTTCTAACTAACAATAATAATAGCTATATTCTTAAATATAAAAACATTACATTTCTAACTAATAATAATAGCTATAGTGTTCTATATGATATCACGTTTCTAACTAATAAAGATAGCTATATTGTTATATGTAAAAATATCATACTTCTAGATAATTGCTTTATCGTTTTGTATATAATATCACATTTCTAGCTAACAACAATAGCTATATTGTTATATATAAAATAATGTATTTCTCACTGATAATAATAGTAACAGAAGTCTTTTAAGTTTAGATCTGTTCCTTCCTTGCTCTGGGTGTTGTTTGTCTCCATCCAGAAAAGCTAATCCTCAAGGAAGGGCTCTGAGATTGTTTGACCCAGTTCTGGGGAGAGCTCTAACCCATTCCGGAAAAGATTGGGGTGGCATCTGCAGGGCTGAGCCATGGAATCCCAGAGTAATCGGAAGCTCCAAGTTCAGCCTTCAAGGAAACACCCAGGAAATTCAGGCCAGGTTGGGGTGGAGGGAATTGGGGGTTGGGGGTCAGTGGAGGAGGAATACATTAAGCTCTTTACACTTTTTAACTTGTGCAACCCACCCCAAACTGCTGGGAAATCCATGCTATTATTTGTTGCTCATTTATTTTTAAATCGTTCTGACTCTTCATGATCCCATTTAGGATTTTTGTGACAAAAATACTGGAGAGGTTTGCCATTTCCTTCTCTAGCTCATTTGACAGATGAGGAAACTGAGGCAAGCAGGGTTAAATGGCTTACTCAGGGTCACACAGCTAGTTGGCCATTTCCTTCTCCAGCTCATTTGACAAATAAGGAAACTGAGGCAAACAGTTAAGTGACTTGCCCAGAGTCACACAGCTAGTTTGATATTTCC
>NW_025391526.1:0-2278 GCF_016433145.1 Gracilinanus agilis | reverse complement strand
TGAACAACCACAAAAATCATGGGATTTCACAAAATTTTAGAATTGGAGGGAAGTTTTGGGACCATGAAATGTCCATTTCTTGGCAAGAATCCTTTCTATAACATCCCTGACAAGTGGAAATCATTTTTATTTTTTAGTATTTTAGATTGTCTTTAAATAATAATGACGATAATGACAAGAATAAGTTATATCACCTTTAAGACTTGCACAGTGCTTTGCAAATATTATCTTATGTCATACTCATAACAACCCTGAGAGGGGCTAGTGTTATCTCCATTTTGCAGATGAGGAAAATGAGACAGGCAGAGGTTAAGTGACTTGAGCAGGGTTACAGTATCTGAAGTTTGATCTGAACTCAAGCTTCCAGATTCCAGACCTGCTGCTCTATCCACTGCACCACCTAGCTAATGAGGTTGCATCACCTAAATTTTCCCTTATATCCTCTGTTTCTATTCTACCCCTTCTGGACAGCCATCCTATATAAAGAGTATTTTTAAGGAAAAAAGGAAGAAATGAAAAAAATAATCAACAACTATGATTAGTACATAAAAAATCCTAGAAAATATATTCTTTCTTCCACATCTGTAGACCTCCCACCTCTGCAAAGGAGTGGGGGAGGTGTCTTCCCACACAGCTAGGTCCCCATTAGTGCAAATAATCAAATTGATGCTGCATATTACCAATGGGCTGGAATCAATTGCCATAGTCTACATAACTAAAACTTCTCCCAATAGTGCAAATTTGAATAGGAGACCACTTCACAGATTTAAGTATCTCTTCTTGGGGTTTAAGCTTAACAAAGGGATATTTAATCTTTGTTGTAAGGCATCTAATGTAGAGAAACCCCATACCTCCAGAGGTGGCCCATTCCACTTGGCATCTAAATGCTAGGAAGTTTTTACTGACATAGACTCTAAGGTGGCTACTATACAAATTCCATTCATTCTAGTTCTGCCTGCTGGGGCCAAGCAGAATAAGTTCAATCCTCCACCAGGGAACAGCTATTCAAATACTTGAAGATAATTATCATGCAGTCCCCCTGCCCTACCCTAACTCTCCAGCACTTGCAGGCACACAGCCCTTCTTTTTTCCAGGTTTAACATCATTAGTTTCTGCCTGACACGGAGTGAATTAATTCAAGGCCTCTTTTTTGGATGCTCCCTAATTCAATGGTGTCCTTCATAAAATGCAGTGACCAGTAGAGAGGTAGAAGGTACCTGGGAAAGTAGTTCGTCTAATGTCCACATTTTATAGATAGGGAAACCGAGGTCTAGGAAAGCTAAGTAATGTGCCCAGGATCACACAGACAATAATCACACAGAGCCAAGATTCCAATCCACGATTCTGACGACGAATTCCTATTTCCTTTCAGATGTCTTTAAAAGTCACACTCCATCACACTCCATTAGACTTCCAGAGCAGTTTCCCCAAGAGACCTCTCCACAGTCTACAGACAAAACCTAATACATCACCACAGAAACCATTCCCTACCTCCAACACAGAAAAAGAAGACAGAGGGAGGAAGTCTTAGCAGCACTTTGGAGATGAGGACCTAAAGTAGAGGGAGGGTCTGAAAATTTGTTCAAGGTCATTGGGTGAAGCCAAGATCAGAGCAAAACTGGAACAGAGGCTTCTAACTCCTCTGTGCACAAGACCACATGGCCTCCATCCAAAGAAAAATATTCTTTGGCACCTGCAGGCTGACTGGGTCCCCTGTGCAATGACTTTGATCTAACCACTCCCAGGATCCCTTTCTGACGGTGTTCCCCTGATGCTGGAGAGATTCTGGGTTTCTAGCAAGCTGTAACAGTCCAGGGCACATGTGTGAAATACGAAGCTCCTTGCATTAAGCCTAGAATATCCTTATGAGGCCAATTAACTAAGAACTTCCATCAGAGCACCAATTTAATTAGGAATAGGAATCTGTCAGTGAGGGGGGTATGGAATCCCATGTGCATATTTATCTGATCTTCCATGCCTGGGAAATTACAAAAGGGGGAAGGTGCTACTGAGTCTGAGTCAGCCTTCTTGGGGAAGTTGAATAGGAGTAGGAGAGAGAGGGAGTTGGCATGGGACAGTGGAAAGAACACAATGACTCATGTCTTTTTCTTCTTTGGTATCCATCCCCCAAAGTGCCTAGCCTAGGGCTGGACACATAATATTGTCCAGTTTGAATAATTGTTGATCATATAAGTGAATGAATGATGCATTGGAGAAATTAATGGATCTGAAGAAACAGTCTGGGATAGTAGATAGAGGGTAGATGGAAAGGTTCAGA
>NW_025391525.1:0-8101 GCF_016433145.1 Gracilinanus agilis | reverse complement strand
TATGAGGAGAGAAATTTATGAGTAAACAAGAGATAGAGAGGTTGTGAGATATAAAATGGATAATTGTGATATCATAAAATTAAAAAAAGTTTTTGTACCAAATAAAAAGACTAATGTAGTGAAGATTAGTAAGAAAGAAGAAAATGGGGAGGGGAACAGAATATAGTCTATTGGACAGAGGTCTCATATCATAAATATAATGGAGAACTTTGTCAAATTTGTAAGAATAAAAATCACCCCCTAATTGAGAAATGGGAAAAATGGACAGTTTAGTGAATTCAAAGTCATATATAGGTATATGAAAATGTCATTAATTATTACTAATTAGAGAAAGGCAAAAAAAACCCAAACAAGTCTGAAATTTAGTTTCATATCTATCAGATTGTCTAAAATGATAAAAGAAGTAAAATGACAAATGTTGGAGTAGATGTGGAAAAATGAGAACACTAATACATAGTTGGTAAAACTGAGAACTGGTCCAACCATTTTGGAGACATTTGGATTCACCCCCAGAGAGATATAAAACTGTTTATACTCTTAGACTCAGCAATACCATTGCTATGTCTGTTTCTTTGCAGTAACAAAAAAAGTGGAAATTGAGGGTATATCCATTAATTGGAAAATGGCTAAAATGTGTTATATAAGCATGTTGGAATATTAGTTTATCATAAGAAAGAATTAGCTGATTAATTTTCTTAAAAGGTTGGAAATAACTACACGATTTAATGAAGAATGAAACAAGTAGAACCAAGAGAATATTATGTGAGGCTACATATTTAACATTAGAAAAATTACTTGTGAATTTTCACCTCTAGAGAATGAACTGGAAAATAGAAATATGAAAGACATAATCTTTATATACATACCTGTTTGCCAGAGGATGCCCTTTATGGTGCATAAGGAAAGGGATGGCCTGAGATACCTGAAAATAAATTCTCTTAAAATTAAAAATTAAGTGTTTGGGCTGGGGGAGAGGGGGAAGCTATAACTATGTACTTATATGACACAATAGAGCATTGGACTTGAAGTCATGAAGAATTGTATCCAAATCTGGCCTCATATGTTTACCTTCCTGATTAAATCACATTTTTATTCCCTGGATTACTTTGAAATTCTACATAGGCATGTAAATTAGGGTATATATTTTGGGTATATAAATTTTGAAGAAGTTTCCCATTGCTTTGTGATTATGTGACCCTGGGAAAACATTCAACCTCATTTTATGTCTATTTGTATGAAGTGTAATATAGGGAAAATAGAGTCCAATTCTCAGGGTTACTATGAGAAACAAATGAGATCTGTAAGGCACTTATCAAAGTGTCTGCTATGTATTAGACTGTATAAAAATGCTAATAATTTTCCCTTCAGTTATCAGTATTTAATGTTGCTATTCCTAAAACTCTTGGGTTTAGGATCATCGGCTGTCCCCATAATTATCTGAGGGGACAATATTATTCATTGTAGTTTTGATACTGATTTGATTCACATTTTTAAAATTTGCCTTTTTGGGGGCAGCTGGGTAGCTCAGTGGATTGAGAGCCAGACCTAGAGACAGGAGGTCATAGGTTCAAATCTGACCTCAGACACTTCCCAGCTGTGTGACCCTGGTCAAGCCACTTGGCCCCCATTGCCTACCCTCACCACTCTTCTGCCTTGGAGCCAATCCACAGTACTGACTCCAAGATGGAAGATAAAGGTTGAAAAATTAAATTAAATTAAATTAAATAATAAAATTAAATAAAAATTGCCTTTTGGTACTGAACATTTGACATAAAAACACATGCAAAATATATTCTCCACTCAGCCTCAGTCCTCATTTCTTCACATAAACATTAAAAATATTAATTATTTTGTCTTCACCTATTCCTTGTGTAGGAGAGATAATAATAATCACAATAAATAGCAATAATAACATCACAGATTTATATCTTGAAAGAATCTTGAAGTTCATCTAGTCCAACTTCCTTAAGTAATTGTTGAGGAAAACAACCAAGAGGTGTTAACCAATTTGCCCAGGATCACATTTGTAGTAAGTGTCCAATTAAGTCTTTAAATCCACGATCTCTCACTCCAGTTTCATAACTGTTACCACTGTACTTCAAAATACCAAAAAAAAAAAAAAAAAGAATAATTTACGATGAAAGCCAGGACAAAACCAGTGAAAACCATCAGAGAAATAGAAGAATTAGGCACCTGGGACAATTTGATTTTTGTAGTTACAGGGGAAAAGAGTTTCTTAGGAGCTAAAGCAAAAAGGACATGATGAATAATATAAACTAGTTTTCATCTTCTGATAAAGAGAAAGCAGCATGTGAGTTTGTATGGGGTGGCATAGAAGGATGAAAGAGAATTAAAGAAGTATTTTTTAAATGTGGTTTCCTACATGATGTTATCAGGTATCATAATAGCCAAAATCTTTATCTAAATTTTGCCTAGTTTCCAAAGCAGTCTTCATTTGACCATATCCCCTATTGACCCTGTCTAAAAACAGGAAATGTTACAGTCACAACTAGGTATGGGCATGCTAAGATAATAAGAACTCTCACACACTGATTTTTGGTAATCTAAATTAGTCTGGGAATAAAGTTTAGAAAGCAGTATTGCTAACCAAAAAAAATTAGAAACATTGACTCTGGATATCAAAGGACTGTTTTCAAATTCTAACCCTGATGATTTTTACCTGTATGACCTTAGAAAAGTCACTTTACTTCCACAAATTTAAATTTCCTCAACTGTCAAAAGAGGTGTTTGGATATAAAGTGCCTTTCCAAATCTCAAACTATGAATCAATGTCCATCACACATTATCACTCAAATGCATGGTGTCCAAAGTTGGTATGGGATCAATTCTAAATAATTAGGGATGGGAAAATGTCACCTCTGAGGTCCCTTCTAGCTCCAAGACACTGTATTATGAAATTTTAAAAAGCCTGCCTGCTCAAGACTGTAAATTTTAAATGATGAGATCCTAGCACATAGCCTTTCTGAATTTTCTAACTGAAACACAAATGGAAATGAGCTAAATGTCCTGAAGTATTAGTCGAAATTGCTTCTGGATTCGAGAGTTACATGAAAGGATATAATTTGCTTCTTTATGTTATGATAGAATGGGTATTTTCCCTATCTAGCACCCTCTGGGAAATTCTGTTTCATTCAATCATGCTGAATTTTTTCTTGTCTTCTTTTTAATTAATTTATTTTTTTTCAGTTTCAAGTAGGAAAAAAAATTGACAATTGTTTCTGACATTTTAAGATTCAGATTTTCTCATTCCCACTCACTCCATTCCCCATAGCAGTAAATAGTCTGATATTGGTTACCCAAATACTTTCATGTAACATATATATACATATATATATATTGCTCGCGTTGTGGTAGAAGACATACATCACACATACTATAAAAATCTCATGAAGGAAATAAAGTGAAAGATGACATACACTGATAGGAAGGAATTTAAAATAGTGAATGAAGGAACAAAATCATCATCATTCATTGCAGGTAATATGATGAATACCCAGAAAAGCAACCCAAAATATAAGAGAAATAATGAACTTTAGCAAAGTCCAAGGATATACGGTCTTAGCCCGAATATAGTGTGATGGTTTTGTCTTCTAAGTTCATATTTTGGTCTTGTCACTAACATAACTTTCTAAGGTCAGGATTTTTTTTTTTGTCTCTTGCTCAGTTTTCTAGCCGCTTTCCCCCCTGTTACATCATCTATTTCTTGAGGTTCTTCTGTGTTGCTGATGGAGAGGAAGCACCACTCCAATACTGCAGAGTACTTGGAGTTGACCTGGCTGCCTTTGTTTCCTACAGACTTTTGATGGAGAGTGACTCACTCCTTGGAGACTTATAGGGCTTTTGTTCAGCTAGATTCAGCACGACATACTACCAGTTCTGTTTTCTCTTGGTCTGGACTAGTCCCCATTCTGCTGCTTCCTTGCCCCTGCCAACTGTCTTGAACTGGTTAGTTGCCCTACTCTGGTCTCTGTAGCATTCCACACTGCTACCACATTGGAGCAAGTTAGTTCCCTACTGTCTCTGCCTTTGCTACTCCTGTAGGGCAGCTTAGGCTGGGCTGGCCCCCTATTCTGTTACTTTGCTGCCTCAGCTACATGGGAGTGTATAGGTTCCTTCATTCTGCCTTCACGGCCCCTATCAGTGGCTTAGGTTGAATCAGCTCCTCCCCCTACACACACACACACACACACACACACACACACACACACACACACACACACACTCCANCACACACACACACACACACACACACACACACACACACACACACACACACTCCAACACAGCCACTATTTCAGTGTTTACTGAACCTGTGTTGAATAGCTCAAACTGGGCTTGTCTTTATCCTGCAGTTTCTTTGCCTTTGGATGAGTAGCAGCATGTTGGGTTGGTAGACCAAGTTATGCTGGTTCCCACAGGTGCTTTGCTGCATTCTTACCCCCAGTGAGATATGTTCCTCCTGATTTACTTTGTTTTGAGGTGATTTATTTTCTATTTGAGCATATGGAAGGTCTAGGTCAGGGGTCAGCAACGTATGGCTCTTGAGCCATATCTGGCTCTTTTGAGGGCCAGATCTGGCTCTTTCTGCAGGACCCATAAAGACCATTTTTTTTTTTCAGGCACTGTTACAGGAGCGCACTGTGAGCACTGTACGGCTCTCACGAAATTACATTTTAAAAAATGTGGTGTTTATGGCTCTCACGGCCAAAACGGTTGCCAACCCTTGGTCTAGGGTATGGGAGTGTCCTTTAGTCTACCATCTTACCTCCTAGCACACAACTGCATATGGATATAATTTTTAAAAAATTGGATGGACATTCTCTCTCTCTGTCTCTTTCTCTGTCTGTCTGTCTATCTGTCTGTCTATCTGTCTGTGTCTCTCTCTGGCTTTCCCCTCCTGCCTCCCTACCTGTCTCTCACTAAAAACAAGCAATCAAACATTCCTCCCTTGTGTATCATAGTAATTTTAATGCCCAGAAAAGAACAGAAAGAAATGAAGACATGAAAAGCAACCTTGAATGTTCCGAATTCAATTTTTTGTAAACATCTAGAGAAAAGAAAACCATATGTGTTGGAGAGTCATAGTTTCACATAATTTTTTTTTGGTTCTGCTTTGCAAATGGAAATGCTCATTTTATTTGGCATTTATTCAATTTGGGGGAATGCATTTATTAAATACTTATATTGTGCAAAGTATTGCACTAAGTGCCAGATAGTAACAGAAAAGAAAGCCTTTGCTTTCACATAGTTTACATTCTAATGGGAGAGACAACACATATGGAATATTTTAACTTCACATCAGATAGAAGGGTCCCATGATCCTTAGGGAGCAGTAGCAAAGCTGCCATGCCTTTTTTTATTTCTACTGATAAAATCATAACACTTTCTGGTGTTGAACCATTTGACAGGTCCAAGGACTTTCTTTTCTGGATTTCCAGGGTTTAAAAGTGTAGCACCTGCTGTAGCAGTAGACAGCAATATCTGTAGGAGTTCCTTACCTGGATGATTGCTGAGGGCACCGGAATGGACATATTGCTGCTTCTGTGGCTTTTCACGTCAGTGTCCTAGTTGTCTCCATCAGTCTGAGGGGAACTGGTGTTCAAAGTGGTGGTGGTAGTTTGACTTGCCTGAAAAATATTACAGCCTATCTTTCCTCAGAGTGCATTAAGGTTGGCTTCTCTATGATTGGCAGCTCTTTGAAAATTGCTGGGGAAAGCAAATTCCTTCTTCACAAGTGTTGTTTGACTAGATAATTGGTCTGAAAGCCATGACCAGTGGTCTGGGGAATGCTGCCACTGGCAGGATTCATGTGTCTATCTACCTCTTGGTCAACAGTTGGTTAATAGCTACTGCTGATACTTAATTATTTCTCATTTAAGGGATGTCTGTAGGGATTGCAGTGTTAGAAAGTCTGGTGCTTTAGGGGTCATTGGCACATCCAAGACTTGAAGTCTTCAGCTATCTCCATCAGACTCTGAGAGGAAACGGTAGTTGAGATGGTGGTGGTTTTACTCAACTTGCCAATCCTACCTCCTTTTTCTATTCCAGGCCATTTTACTGCTTTGGCTAGGTTGTCTTGCCTACTCTATGTGTGATCATTGGTGGACATTCCGGTAGAAAAAGTTAGATAGCAGTTTGTCTTTAAAAAACAAACAGGAGGGTGCAGCTGGGTAGCTCAGTGGATTGGGAGTCAGATCTAGAGAAGGGAGGTCCTAGATTCAAAGCCTGCCTCAGACACTTCCCAGCTGTGTGACCCTGGGCAAGTCACCTGACCCCCATTGCCCACCCTTACCATTCTTCCACCAAGGAGCCAATACACAGAAGTTAAGGGTTTAAAAAACAAACAAACAAACAGGATTTTAGTGGCCTTTAAGTCTGATAAGTCATCATTGTGATGTGTCAAAAACAACAACAAAATGTACTAGCTCAAAATCCAATACATTTGGGAGCTCCATTAAGAGATGTATATCTTCCAGAAATAATGAGTTTAAAGTGTTGATGTACTGTGCCCTTGTCAGCCCTGCTCTGGAGAATTTGTTCAGTTCTGGGTACTCTAGTTAAAGGACTGATAAACCAGAAATTCTTCAAAGGATAGTAGTCAGCATGGCAAAGGGCCTCTGAGAATCAGATGAAGTAAATGGGAGCCACATCCTGGAGAAGAGGACCCACAGGAAACATCGTAGCTGTCTTCACATAGTTAGGGAGCTCTCATGGAAAAGAGGTTACATTTGTTCTACTTAATCCTAAATGAAATAAAATTAATGGGTACAAGTTACAAAAAAAAGCAACTTCTTATTCTTGTGTGGGAGAAACATTCCCAAGTTTGTAAGAGTCTGGCCCCGAGGATGGGAGACTCAAACTGTTCAGTCCAGAAGCAAGAAAAGAATCTTATTTGAAGTAGAAGTGGGTTTTTTGGTGGCATAATAGCCCAATAGCTAGTGGAATGGTTTGGGGGTTAATCAGGTACCCTTAGGTTTGATGGATAAACTCAGAGGCTAATAGAATAGCCTCTTTGGAGCTGATAATATGGAGTAGCAGCTCTGCTGTAGAGTGGCAACTTCCATTGTGGAGTGGGAGCTTCCACAGTTCATTGGCAGCTTCCATACACTGTGGATCAGGATTGGCATATTTATTTGGGTCTGGTAGCATAGCAGGTTCCTTTACAAACTCAGGTAGAAGTATGTTTTGGGGTTTGTTGCCATAGGGAAGGAGGAGAATGTGAAAGATTGGGTGGATTCTTCTGGAATGCCAGAGTCCCCAGGACCCAGATTCCATGTTCCTCCATTGTCCACCTTGTCCTCATTGGTCAATGTGGGAGAGATTTGCTGCCCTTCTCAAGTGGGAACATGAAGGGGTGAGGGGGATGCAGTACATTGGAGGAGCACTATAGGTAATCATGTCTAAGAATGCAAAGCCAATGCCTAGTATAGAATGTGACAGATGTAGTACAGAGAATTGATAATCGAATAGTCTACAATTCATGCTTGACCAATGCTGAAAAGCCAGATTTGGCAGTTGATGTTTAACTAGTGCCAAATAATAAGAAATGCAAGATTTCAGAGTATGAGCGTCCTCCTGTTCATATTACTACCCCTTACTGCGCACTGTCAGGCCTCATCAGTTTGAGACAAGTAAAAGCTTCCTGACAAGTAGAGATGTCAGATGGTGGATCCTTCTTCCTCAGATGCCTTCTAATAGAAATTGGATTATTATTGGACGGTATGTGCTAGACAAGGGCCTCTTCAGGTATGACTTAAACTAGATGATCACTAAATTACCTCAACCCTCAATTTCATGCTTCTCTAGTAGGGCCTTCCAAATTATACATCGCATTGACACAGCTTTCAAGAACATTGGATCAGTCCCATTTCATGTTGAGGTAGTATCAAATCAATGCCTTTGTTCTCATAAAGTTTTTAAAGTAGTGTTGATTTTTGCATCAATACAGGAGAGAGAATGTTGAATTTAACTCCAAAAAATCTGGGTTCAAATTCCTTCTTTATCAATAACCATCTATATGGCCTAGAAAAAGACATAGTTTCCTTTTTCTTTTCTTTTCTTTTTCTTTTTCTTTTTTTTT
>NW_025391524.1:0-4734 GCF_016433145.1 Gracilinanus agilis | reverse complement strand
TCACCGCCTCCCCTGGATTGCTGCAGCACCCACCAGGGGGCGGTGGCGCCCACTTTGGGAATCACAGATCTAGATGAATACATTATTTATGCTAGAAAGTTTATTCAGCCTGAGAGCATATACTTAAAATATATATGCATCTAATAATTCTGCAGCAAAATTCATAAGATAAATTTGAGTTTGAATTTAAGCTCATTAAAGGCAAATAGGAGGGAAGAAAAAGGGAGAGAAAGAGAAAGACAGAGACAGAGAAGAGGAGGAAGAGGAAAAAAGGAGGAGGAGGAGGAGGAGGAGAACAAGAACAAGAGGGAGAAGGGAGAGAGGGAAGAGGATAGGGATGGGGGAGAGAAAAACCCAATGAGGTAAAAAGTACCCAGAATGGAGAGGGAGAAAATGGTCCCCAGTTTTAAATGCTGCAGAGAAGCTGAGGATAAAGATTAAGAGACAGACTATTGAATCTGGCAATTAAGATACCATTGATTCCCCTGTAAGAAAGCAGTTTTGTTTGAATGATGAGGTGGGAAGGCAGATTGCAAGGATTTGTGAAGTGAAAGAGGGAAGAAGATGAAAACAATGAGTTTAGATAGCTTTCCTAGCAATTTGGCTGGGAAGGGAGTAGGACATGGGCATTGTGCAGAGATGGCAGAGACCCTGTACCCCTTAACTCAGACAGGCTGTGAACAGAGGAATTCCCTTCCCCCTTCCTGCCCTCATGACTCCTGAGGCAAAGACCATTGTCCTTGGAATTCCTTTAAGTTGAGATAGACAAAGAGATACACCTACTCCATAACAAGTTGTATATCTCAGACATCCATCTGTCCCTGAAACTATGAGGGTCACCCCCTATGTCTCCAGGCAGACCCCAATCAGATGACCAACACCCCCCACACACAGAATACCTGAGTGTTTACCACTCTAGAATCACATCCTCATCATGAGACAGCATCATGTCCCCACAATTGTAAAAGTATATAATCCCTAGGATTGAGGGATTTAGGGGGAGCCTTCAATGGTTGCTCCATTCATGCTGTCTTGCTGGCCATTAATCCCATCTTACCAATAAATCTTTCTTTTTACTTTTAAGCTAAACTTGGAGTCCTCTCATTCTTGAGAATGGTTTCCTTCCCGAACCCAGGGGTTCACCATTTTGCACCCCTATAATGGTAGAACTATAGGAAAGATAGCTTTTGCATCCTTATTTGTGATCTTTAATAAAAACAACATTATGCACAGTGGGATCTTCCTTTAATATAATTAAAACTATCTATACAGTCGTTTCTTCCAGATCATGACTTTCCCCATAGCAGTTTCAATATATCTTGAGGGGGGTCATAAGAAATTAAATGGAAATTTGGGGGGAGTTTTGTGTTAGCTGCAGATGACCTACAAAGGCCAGCAGATGATACAGAAAAATTTAGAAACTCAGAAATTCATAGTGTTGTACCTATGTACAAATTTTAATACCTAACCCAGGTTCATGGCCGAAGGGAAGAATCACACTGACAATGCAATATGCAAGAAGAGGCTCATTCTTTACTAGCAATAATAGCTAGGGTCGCTAGGCAGAGAGGAGTGCCTGAACGACCCCTTGGAATTCTCAGCCAATAGTTTATATAGAAATATTTGGGGAAGGGGGTTGGTACATACATAATTATCAAGGTAGTGTCAGGGACAGGTGGTCAGGAAGCATCTGGGGAGGGGGTTTCAGGGTCAGGGGTCTGGAAGCATTTGGCAAACATACACTAAGTAGGCAAATATTGTTAAGCAGGCAAACAGACAAACATTCCTCAAGAAGGTTAATATTCATCAGATAAGATAGCTTCAGTTTTAGGTTTATGATAGGGGGAGATAAGGAAGACTGTACTGGGAAAACTTGGGGGCTGGGGGTAGCTTGTCCAGGCCAGAAATAGTTCAGTAGACTGCCAGACTGATTTTTAAATCCAACAACTGATTTTGCCCAGTTTTTGGTTACCTTCACCAATTTGCATGGTGCTAAATACATTGGAGATTTCCCTTAATCTGTATTTCTTTTGCTCTTACTGGTTTAGAGTATTTTTATATGTTAATTTAAGATTTACAATTATTTTGAAAACTTCTTGTATTCATCTCTGACCATCCTGGCTCTCAGTGTTATATATTTGTCAAAATTTCTCTATACTTTGGACATAGTCTTATTGGTGAGAGTTAAAAATAAATATTTTACCACTTTTTCTTTAAATATTGTCTTATGAATTTTATTCATGAAAAAGCTTTAAAATACACCTTTAGTCAAACTGTCCAATTTTTAAAAAAAATCTATTCTCTTTTGTTGAATCCAGAATCCTTTTCCTAGACAAGGTTGTGAAAGGTAGTTGAGTTCATTCCCTTCGAAATTTTTTATTTTACATTTAGGCCTTTATGTTTTGAGTTTAATGTGGTATGTAGCATAGAAACTGATGAAAAGCTGATTTCTGCCAAACTACTTTCTAAGTGTCCTAGAAGTCCAGCCAAGAATGGAGTCCTTCTTCCAGTAATTTATGTTCTAAGTCTATGCAGCCCTGGACTCCTGCTTTCAAGTTATTTTTCTGTTTCAGGTTTGTCTAATCCCTTCTGTGTAGAGAGCCATAAACAAGCAATTTGATCTGTAATTCTTATCAGATCCAACTATAACTGATGATTATAACCAATTTTAACTTCTTTCATTATTCAAAGTTTTCCTGTCTAAAAAATCATGTTATTTTGAAGAGAAGGGGGATATGTCGGGAGCTATTAAGAGAAATTAGAATCTCAAGTAGATATTTTTATCTGGACCCCCTCAAAAGATCAATACAGACCAGCAGAGCCGTGTATTATCTTTCCTCCCTATCTAAATACGGGAGGAGACAGGTGTGGGATATCTAAGATAAAAATCTGAGATTCCTCTTTTGATTCCTTTCATAATTCTCACCTTCCTTCAAAATACATTATAGTCTTATTGAAAAAGCTTTGGGCTCTCAGCACTCCAGCAGGAGGGGGGCTAACTCTGTTCCCCTTTACCCGAGAACACAGATGGCTGGTACAGCCAAGGCTGAAGCCTTGGCAGGGCATTTTGCCCAAAATTAAAGTAAAATAATGAGGCTCAAAAAATTGTTTAATACCATCAAGGCCGAGAAACTGATGGGGCTTTCCGACCTAATGGAGATGTCCCAGACTCCACTTAAAGATAACACATGTAGTTGTTAGTTTAGCATAGGTTTTTGTCTACGCCTGAAGGCTTCTAAGGTTTTTGTTTTGACTATAGTAAAAATCTTGCTCTCTGTAACTGTGGGAAACATTCTTGGGCTTTTTGGGGGAAAGGGATCTTTAATTTCCTTTATAATAAAGTGGCTACTTCAGTATTTCTTGAAGTACAATGAGCTAACAAGCCGTGCTTCCAGTCTGTTTCATTCTTTGTGTCTGAGACCACCCAGGCCACTCTGATTAGTCTCTGGTTATAGAGTATCGATCTCTATACTTCTGCTGATCCATTTTTCTGTTTTTAAATTAAATATCTAATCTAATTTAATTTTAAATTAAATATTTTGGATGACTCCTCCTTTGTAATAGTTTGAGATTTGGTAATGCCACGTATACTTTCCTTCATGTTTTCTTAATATTATTTCTCTTGAGATTCTATAACTTTGTTTTTTTTTCAGTGAATTCTGTTATTTATCTCTTTCAATGGAATATCTCTATAGTAACCTGACTGGCTGGCATAGTTCTAACTTTGTTAGTTCATTTAGATAAAATTATCCTTTTTATCATATTGGCATAGACCATTTTCATGGATAGTAAATATGACTACGATTGTCTCCTTTATTTCTGTAAAGGGAGGTTTGCAGTTGCATATTTATTAAATTCTTGGTCATATCTCTGGGAATTTACTATTCAGAAGAACTCCCATTCTTTGAGGTTGTAATCAACCTTATCTTCTAATTAAGTTAAAAAGAAGGCCTGAGGCTTAAATGTATAAGGGGAATGCCTATGCAGTCTGGGAGGACCAGAGATTTTCTTGTGGGTCCCTGAGATCTGTAAGATGCTTGCCTCTTGTCACAGTTGACTCTGGGCAACAGGAAGACCTTGGCCTTGGACCCAGAGGGAGGTCAAGTCCAGCAAATCAGAGAGACTCAGCAAAGCTACTTCATGGAAGATGTTTCAGGCCTGGGGGAATGAAGGGCTTTCTTATGCTGAATAACAAAGGGAGACAGTGAGGAAAGTCCCATTGGATGAGTGCCTATGCCATAGGGGAGCCCTGGCTTAGCTGAAGCCTGGATGAGAAGCTGGTGCTTCCAGAGGAGAGAGAGGGCTTGCAAAGGGAACAGCTGGCCACATGTGGCTGGTGCCTTTTCTTTAACTGACCCATTTTTATTATTTAATAAATAATTATAAATCGAGAGTCTCCAGAACATTTTAATCTTAAAATATTCTACTAGCTCATCTCCTAGATATTATATATATTTGGTAATTTTTGAATGATATCTCACCATAGTTTATTGTAAGTTTTGTTTCTGTAGAACTACATAGAAATACTGATTAATTGTGGGTTGGTTTTATCCTGATACACTATTGAAAATATTAATCATATCATTTAGTTTCTCTATAATACTCTGAAGCTTATATAAAGTGTCCCATGTCTTCTTTACTGAAATTTAATTTTTGTTATTTTTCTTCACTATGTACCCCAAATTGTTAGAATTTTAACATAATGCTAGAAAAACAACATGTTCTAGTTTTATT
>NW_025391523.1:0-3129 GCF_016433145.1 Gracilinanus agilis | reverse complement strand
TGAGTTAATAAGAAAAATAGGATATTCTATTACACAGAAAGAGGGCATGGAAGGGGAGGGGATAAATACTATTATAAGAAGGAGAGGAAGAAAGCATTAAGAGGGTAATAATCAAACCTTACTCTCAGTGTAATCAACCTGGAGAGGGAAGAGTAGCTTTATTATCCATTCAGATAAAAAACTCTATCTAACCCTACTGAGAAAGTCAGAAGGGATAAACCAAAGGAAGCAGGGGAGGGGGGAGGTCAAAAAAGGGAGTGGAGAAGAAGGGGGAGGGAATTCATTAGGCCTTTAAAAAACAAAAAGAGGGGAATAACAAGGGAGGGGCCAGAAAGGGAAGTCAATGAAGGGAGGGATAAGGGATACTGGCTCAAAGCAAACCACTGGTTTAAAAGAAAATAGTGTAAGAAGAAGGGGTGGGTCTAGGGGAAGATACAAAAATGTCAGTGAATGCATAACTGATAATTGTAACTCTGAATGTGAATGGGATGAACTTGCTCATAAAATGGAAGCAAATAGCAGAGTGGATCAGAAACCAAAATCTTATCATATGTTGTCTATAAGAAACACATATAAGGTGGGTAGACACACGCAAGTTTAAGGTTAAGGGCTTGAGCAAAATCTTTTGGGCATCAAATGAGAAAAACAAGGTAGGAGTGGCTATTATGATCTCTGACAAAGCCAAAGTAAAAATAGATATGATTAAAAAAGACAGGGAAGGTCATTACATCCTGATTAAAGGTAGTATAAACAATGAGGAAATAACACTGCTCAATATATATGCACCAAGTGGTATAGCATCCAAATTCATAAAGGAGAAACTGGAAGAGCTCAAGAAGGAAATAGATAGTAAAACCATAATAGTGGGAGATCTAAATATTCCTCTTTCAGATCTAGAGAAATCAAACCAAAAAATAAATAAGGAGGTAAGAGAGATGAATGAAGTCCTAGAAAAATTAGATTTAATTGATATGTGGAAAAAAATAAATAGGGACAAAAAGGAATACACTTTCTTTTCAGCTGCACATGGTACATTCACAAAGATTGACCATGTAATAGGGCATAGAATCATTGCAAACAAATGCAAAAGAGCAGATATAATAAATGTAACTTTCTCAGATCATAATGCAATAAAAATGATAAATAATAAGGGCACCTGGACAGGCAAATCAAAAAACAATTGGAAATTAAACAATATGATTCTCCAAAACCAATTTGTCAAAGAATAAATCATAGAAACAATCAACAATTTCAGTGAAGAGAATGACAGTGATGAGACATCCTACCGAACTCTGTGTGATGCAGCCAAGGCAGTACTCAGGGGGAAATTTATATCCTTTAGTGCATATAATTACAAATTAAAGAGGGCAGAGATTAATGAATTGGGCATGCATCTCAAAAAATTAGAAAGTGAGCAAATTAAAAATCCCCAGATGAAAACTAAATTAGAAATACTAAAAATCAAGGGAGAAATTAATAAAATTGAAAGTAAAAGAACTATTGAATTAATAAATAAGACTAGAAGCTGGCATTTTGAAAAAAAAACAGATAAAATAGACAAAGTACTGGTCAATCTAATCAGAAAAAGGAAAGAAGAAAACCAAATTGAAGATGAAAAGGGAGACCCCACCTCTAATGAAGGTGAAATTAAGGCAATCATTAGAACTATTTTGCCCAATTATATGGCAACAAATATAACAATTTAGGAGATATGGATGAATATTTACAAAAATGCAAATTGCCTAGATTAACAGCAGAAGAAATAGAATACCTAAATAATCCCATATCATAAATAGAAATTGAACAAGCCATCAAAGAACTCCCTAAGAAAAAATCACCAGGACCTGATGGATTCACAAGTGAATTCTATCAGACATTCAAGGAGCAACTAATCCCAATACTATACAAATTATTTGATATGATAAGCAAAGAAGGAGTCCTACCAAATTACTTTTATGACACAAATATGGTACGGGTCCCAAAGCCAGGTAGACCAAAAACAGAGAAAGAAAACTATAGACCAATCTCCTTAATGAACATAGATGCAAAAATCTTAAATAGAATATTAGCAAAGAGACTCCAGCAAGTAATTAAGAAGATCATCCACCATGATCAGGTGGGATTTATACCAGTAATGCAAGGATGGTTCAACATTAGGAAAACCATTCAAATAATTGACCATATCAACAGTCTAACAAACAAAAATCACATGATTATCTCAATAGATGCTGAAAAAGCCTTTGACAAAATACAGCATCCATTCCTATTGAAAACATTGAAAAGTATAGGAATAGAAGGACCCTTCCTAAAAATAATAAACAGTATATACCTAAAACCATGAACAAGCATTATATGCAATGGGGATAAATTAGAAGCCTTCCCAATAAGATCAGGAGTGAAACAAGGATGCCCATTATCACCTCTATTATTCAACATAGTACTAGAAACACTAGCAGTAGCAATTAGAGAAGAAAAAGAAATTGAAGGTATCAAAATAGGCAATGAGGAGACTAAGCTATCACTCTTTGCAGATGATATGATGGTCTACTTAAAAAATCCTAGAGAATCAACTAAGAAGCTGGTAGAAATAATCAACAACTTTAGCAAAGTGGCAGGATACAAAATAAATGCACATAAATCATCAGCATTTCTATATATTTCCAACACATTAGAGCAGCAAGAGGTAGAAAGAGAAACACCATTTAAAATCACCCTAGACAATATAAAATACTTGGGAATCTATCTACCAAAACAAACACAGCAATTATATGAAAACAACTACAAAACACTTTCCAAACAAATACAACTGGATCTCAACAACTGGAAAGCCATTAATTGTTCATGGGTAGGATGAGCTAACATAATAAAAATGAACATTCTACCCAAATTAATTTACCTATTTAGTGCCATACCTATCAAATTACCAAAAAACTTCTTTACTGAATTAGGAAAAACTATGACAAATTTCATTTGGAATAACAAAAGATCAAGAATATCAAGGGAAATAATGAAAAAAAAATGTGAAGGAAGGGGGCCTAGCAGTACCAGATATTAAACTATGCTATAAAGCAGCAGTCATCACAACGGTATGGTATTGGCTAAGAGATAGAAGGGAGGATCAGTGGAATA
>NW_025391522.1:0-2879 GCF_016433145.1 Gracilinanus agilis | reverse complement strand
GTGCTTATTTATGTATTTATGATTGTACTGTATGTTAGAACTACCTTCTCAATGAAACTGTTAGTGCAAAACAAAAAAAAGAAATTGAAGGTATCAAAATAGGCAAGGAGGAGACTAATCTATCACTCTTTGCAGATGATATGATGGTCTACTTAAAAAAATCCTAGAGGATCAACTAAGAAGCTTGTAGAAATAATCAACAACTTTAGCAAAGTTGCAAGTTACAAAATAAATGCACATAAATCATCAGCATTCCTATACATTTCCAACACACTAGAGCAGCAAGAAGTAGTACGAGAAACACCATTTAAAATCACCCTAGACAATATAAAATACTTAGGAATCTACCTACCAAAACAAACACAGCAATTATATGAAAACAACTACAAAACACTTTCCAAACAAATAAAACTGGATCTAAACGATTGGAAAGCCATTGATTGCTCATGGGTAGGACGAGCTAACATAATAAAAATGACAATTCTACTCAAATTAATTTACCTATTTAGTGCCATACCTATCAAGCTACCAAAAAAACTTCTTTACTGAATTAGAAAAAACTATAACAAATTTCATTTGGAATAACAAAAGATCAAGAATATCAAGGGAAATAATGAAAAAAAATGTGAAGCAAGGGGGCCTAGCAGTACCAGATATTAAACTATACTATAAAGCAGCAGTCATCAAAACGATATGGTACTGGCTAACAGACAGAGAGGAGGATCAATGGAATAGACTTGGGGTAAATGACATCAGCAAGACAGTGTATGATAAACACAAAGAGCCCAACTTTTGGGACATGAATCCACTATTTGACAAAAACTGCTGGGAAATTTGGAAAACAATATGGGAGAGATTAGGTCTAGATCAACATCTCCCACCCTACACTAAGATAAATTCAGAATGGGTGAATGACTTGAATATAAAGAGGGAAACTATAAACAAGTTAAGTGAACACAGAATAGTATACTTGTCAGATCTCTGGGAAAGGAAAGACTTTAAAATCAAGCAAGAGTTAGAGAAAATTACAAAATGTAAATTAAATGGTTTTGATTATATTAAACTAAAAAGTTTTTATACAAACAAAAACAACGTAGTGAAAATCAGAAGGGAAACAACAAATTGGGAAAAAATCTTTATAATAAAAATCTCTGACAGGGGTCTAATTACTCAAATATACAAGGAGTTAAAGCAATTGTATAAAAAATCAAGCCATTCCCCAATTGATAAATTGGCAAGAGACATGAATAGGCAATTTTCAGGTAAAGAAATCCAAAGTATAAATAAGCACATGAGAAAGTGTTCCAAATCCCTAAAAATTAGAGAAATGCAAATCAAAACAACTCTGAGGTATCACCTCACACCTAGCAGATTGGTTAAAATGAAAGAAGGGGAGAGTAATGAATGTTGGAGGGGATGTGGCAAAATTGGGACATTAATGCATTGCTGGTGGAGCTGTGAACTGATCCAGCCATTCTGGCTGGCAATTTGGAATCATGCTCAAAGGGCTATAAAAGAATGCCTGCCCTTTGATCCAGCCATACCATTGCTGGGTGTGTACCCCAAAGAGATCATAGATAAACAGACTTGTACGAAAATATTTATAGCTGCACTTTTTGTGGTGGCAACAAATTGGAAAAGGAGGGTATGTCCTTCAATTGGGGAATGGCTGAACAAACTGTGGTATCTGTTGGTGATGGAATACTATTGTGCTAAAAAGAATAATAAACTGGAGGAGTTCCAGGTGAACTGGAGAGACCTCTGGGAACTGATGCAGAGTGAAAGGAGCAGAGCCAGAAGAACATTGTACACAGAGACTGATATACTGTGTTAAATTGAATGTAATGGACCTCTGTACCAGCAGCAATACAATGACCCAGGACAATTCTGAGGGATTTATGGTAAAGATGCTACCCACATTCAGAGGAAGGACTGCAGGAGAGGAAACATATAAGAAAAACAACTGCTTGAACGCAAGGGTTGGGGTGGACGTGATTGAGGTTGTGGACTCGAAACTACCACACCAATGCAAAGTCCAACAATTTGGAAATAGGTCTTGATCAAGGACACATGACAAAACTAGTGGAAATGCGCAGCGGCAATGGGTGGGGGGAGTGCGGGGGGGGTGAAGGGGATAGGAGGAACATGAATCAGGTAACCATGTTAAAAATGTATATTAATAAATGTTAAAAAAATGATAGTATAATAGGGGACATGTAACATATTCATGAACAACTGATATGTCTGAAGAATCCTTAAAAGCTATTCATAAAGCTAACGTGCTTATTTATGTATTTATGATTGTACTGTATGTTAGAACTACCTTCTCAATGAAACTGTTAGTGCAAAACAAAAAAAAGAAATTGAAGGTATCAAAATAGGCAAGGAGGAGACTAATCTATCACTCTTTGCAGATGATATGATGGTCTACTTAAAAAAATCCTAGAGGATCAACTAAGAAGCTTGTAGAAATAATCAACAACTTTAGCAAAGTTGCAAGTTACAAAATAAATGCACATAAATCATCAGCATTCCTATACATTTCCAACACACTAGAGCAGCAAGAAGTAGTACGAGAAACACCATTTAAAATCACCCTAGACAATATAAAATACTTAGGAATCTACCTACCAAAACAAACACAGCAATTATATGAAAACAACTACAAAACACTTTCCAAACAAATAAAACTGGATCTAAACGATTGGAAAGCCATTGATTGCTCATGGGTAGGACGAGCTAACATAATAAAAATGACAATTCTACTCAAATTAATTTACCTATTTAGTGCCATACCTATCAAGCTACCAAAAAAACTTCTTTACTGAATTAGAAAAAACTATAACAAATTTCATTTGGAATAACAAAAGATCAAGAAT